>NC_139943.1:16024180-16209180 GCF_963454915.1 Gymnoscopelus microlampas
TTGTAGATCTGCTATTTCCACTAGTTTCCACTAATTCCACTAATTTCTCTTTTGGGACTCTCAAGCTAAAACATTTGGGAACCACTGATCTATTGGAGTCAGAAGTTGCATAGTGTGCAAATGGAGGTCTGCTGTGAGCGTCAGGAAACAAACAGTGCTCGAAACTCAAAGTAACCGTGCTTTCTTCCACCATGGCCAAAATCCCAAGCAAGAATTGAAGCATCTAGGTGTACAAAGTCAATTCAGATAGTGATACTGGATCACACAAAAACCTGATCTTTTGTTGGAACTTGGATGCAGATTTAAGAACATTGAAACATTTGCTTGCGTTGCATGTCAAAGTGTGTGGCACGCATGGGTTCTGTATTCACAAGATGCTGTGTCACCTTTATGTGTGTACACTGTTTTCAAGTGTATATTTGTTTGCCTGTACACATAAGAACAGTGGTTCTCAAAGTGGGATCTGGGGACCCCCAGGGGTCCTTGAGGGGGTTCCAGGGGGTCTGGAATAATTATAATTAGTCCTTTGGCTATGTTGCCTCTTAAAACTGTACTGTGCTACATTATGTCACTACATCATGTCACAAATGAATGATTTTCTAAATTTTTTCTAATTTTTCTCTAAAAATGAATTAGAATTACTGAATTTCTATTTTTCTACTTTCTAAAAGGAATAGAATGATTTGTTTCTAAAGATGATTTTTCTCCTAAAGATGAACTTCTATTTTTCTACAAAATAATGTTTTCCAAAATGAACTGTTTTTATCATGATACCGTTGATTATATCTGTAGACTGTCCCCTTGGGATGGGGGGAGGGTGTGTCTATTATCCCCGACACAGCTGGGACTTTGATTACTTGCTCCCTACTTTAGCCTGCCTACCTCTGCACTCCTCATACCTGACGAAGACCCGAAGGGGTCGAAACGTTGTTACCCTGTGAGCCTAAATAAAACTGGTCGCTGGAGCTTCAAAAGTGTGCGGACTTCTTCTTCTGTTATTGGTGTGTATTTTTGAGTCCAGCACCTTCAAATTTTCATTGAGATGTGCGTGCTTCCCCCCTTTTTTCTGGGTTCCAGGGGGTCCCCAGTCAAATGATCGATAGTCAGGAACCAAATGGACCCTTATGGGTCTGTAACTCAGAGAGTGTACAATTGGAACCAAATCCTTACGGGTGCATTTGGTTCCATTTATACACTCTCAGAGTTTGATTAACATTGATTTTTACAGTGTATATTGGGGTCCCAGAGATACAAATGCCATCAAATGGATGTCCATGGCCTAATGCATGTCAAATTGGGTTCCTTGAAATTAAAATGGTTCGGAATCACTGCCACAGCCTTAAGAAATTGTCTCTTTTGGGAGTCCCTGGCACATCTTTTCAAATGGGGGTCCATGGGCTGATATGTATCAATGTGGGGGTCCTTGGCACGGAAATGTTTGAGAACCACTGCATTAGAAAATACACATGGAGAAAACTGACAGAATATTGAAGCAATTTTTTCAAAACAAGTAAACAACAGATAACATCATTGTCGCCAACAACTGCATTCCAAGTTGTCAGCGAGAATTTGCACGGAGCCGGGCGACTACATACTTAGACATCCGCTAAATGCAGAAATTGTAGGCTAAATGTAAACACAGCTTTTGTCTGTGCTTACACTCAGCTTCAGCCTTGCATATGCTGTTCAGCGTTTCAGTAGCTAATAACAGCACAAGCTGTTTCAAACTAAAGGTATGACCAACTGCAGAGATTTTCCAAAGTATGCATGTATATACCCTAAAGCATGTTTCTGTGTGAGTGAGTGAGAGAGAGACAGATCTACCATCTGGTACTCTGTGTCTTGTCTAACCAGAGTGTTATATCTGCCAAGAGGCCTTAATATGTGTGTACACTTATTATATGCTATGGCTGTGATGGCAAATGCATGTTTTGGGTATAACAAATTAACATTTTGAAGAGACTATGAGCTTTTGCCCAGTGCTGACAATAGTGAGGGGTAATACTGGGTATTATATTAAAGGGATAGTTCAAACCCAAAATGTCATTTTTTCCTATCGATTACACACCCCATGGAGACTTGAATTCATGGAGAGTTTTCTGTTTTTGTCGCATTCCTAAGCCAATAATTTGATGACCGGCAGCGTCTCCGGTAGGAGACTCAACGTGTCAACTTTGAGTCTCCTACCGGAGACATTAGCATCTTTCTGCCGGTCATCAAATGATTGGCTCAGGAATGCGACAAAAACAAAATCATCTCCATGAATTCAAGGCTTCATGGGGTGTGTAATCGATAGAAAATAAGTCATCTATCGGGTGAACTATCCCTTTAATGAATATTGAGGTCAGAGCGTACGGATTAAGGAATTAAGACAAGTCAACGTGACGTGCTCCTATGTATAGCAACACAAACAAGGGGTTTTGTGTGTGTGTGCATCCAAATGTTGATTTTCCTTTCTGTCCAGTGAAGAGGAAAATAAACGTCTGATATGGACTCCAGGGAGTCGCTCGCTTGTTTCATCCTGTGTCCCACTTTCTGTCTCTTTCTCCGCCAACGTGCCTGTCTTTTATCATCTCTCGCTGTCCTGAAAATGACTGTCAGAGAGGTGTTTCTGTTTATAGCCTAAAACAATATTTAAACTTTGAAGATTTTCGCTTGAAATAGCCTGAAAAGAAACGTGGAGTAGTGAGCATGACTGAGACGCCGTACGCCTTCAAGTTAGTCCCTGCCTGACACAAACCATTTTCAGACGGGGGTTAGGGAGGGACACATACATATTCATTTGGGGGTCCATGATAACATGAAAATGTTTGAGAACCACTGGTTTAAACTACATTTAGGAAGCACGCCCAAATAAGCAACTACACTTTAGAAACAAGCCCAAAAAAAACACAACCACCAATATTTACAAGCTACTTTACAGAAAAACAAGCCCAAAGTCGCTTATAATAAGCAGACGTGGCAACACTGGATGAGAGGAGAGGGTGCTGACAAGGCTCTGAAATTAATGGCATCCATCCACAGTTAGGGTGGCAACAAATGAGGACATAAAATTACAATATGACACTTTTAAGTGATCAATGTGCCTGAAGCGCTCCTCAGAGCCAAAACTGCAGTGCTCAGATTCAGATTGTTTTTGCATATTATGTGAAAGAAATTTACTGTCTGCTAGGTTGAAATGCAATTATTAAATTAAGCATCTTTTACAGTTCTGTGAAACATTATTTTAACATAATTTGTCCAAAATGTAACTCAATTGATAATATTATCATTTATTAAAACAATGAATTGTGCATTTTCATCCCTTCTGTTCTTAGTCAAGGTTGCTCTTTTTGGGGCAATTATGTATTCAGCATGAAACTGAATCAAACATCTTATTTGGTCAGCTTCAGCACCCTGCCTGAATTCCTTTCCTTACAGTAACACAAAGGGTTAACCAGAACAATGGGTTGTACACATCCCATCTCCCCATCCATGCACTCACACAGAGGCACAATAACATCACAGAGGCCACGAGATATGATAACAATACACATGCCACGAGCAACTAACACATTAATCATTTATTATCAATAATAAATAATTATTACATATCGCAAATATTGTAATAATAATTGCAATATTATGCAAAGAATTATCAGGATTATGTTAGCCATAACCATGCAGCCCTACTGTACCTCACTTAGTATTCCATGTAGGCTATTCTACTGTAGGCCTACATCTACACTCTATCTTACTTGTTCTACCATCATGCCTATTCTAATTTATTATTCTACTTAAAGCTTATTCTATTCTGCTCTTATGGGTGGTAACAGCTGCCTCCTCCACCCCTTCCACTGATCATCCCAGTGCTTTAGCTATTGATCTGTTTGTTTAGCTAGCTGACATCTAATCAATGAAGCTGTGGAACATTGGAACCTTGGAAGCATGCTAAGAAGAACCCAAAAACCGGGACAATCTGACTTGCTGCAGCTACATGTGGCCATGAGACATTATTGGACAATTGGCTAGCAATGAATAGATTAGATATGTTAGATATGAGGGACAATACAGGTATAGCCTTGGATCAATACTATATCATAGATGTATTTTATCGAGTCTGAAGTCAGACTCGATAAAATACATCTATGATATAGTCTTGATCCAAGGCTATGGGTAGCAGGCAGCTTTTCTCAGAAGACCATAATTTAATATTAATGTAGACTCACCCAAGCCTCAAGTCATCTTTTGACACTACTGCCACCAAACCTTAGTTTGACAAGGAGGGTCATATATGACTCGAGTCACACAATATTAATGTGAGTGACTGGTGTCACTAATATTAATGTGATGGTTTTGTAAATGTAACAACACAAGTTAACGTTATAGCTTCTCTTGAGTCTTATGTAATGCATCTCTTTGTTCTATTGGTAAACAAGTTCTCACAAGATCACACCTCATATACTGTAGTAGGTACAACGAGAGAGAGAGAGAGAGAGAGAGAGAGAGAGAGAGAGAGAGAGAGAGAGAGAGAGAGAGAGAGAGAGAGAGAGAGAGAGAGAGAGAGAGAGAGAGAGAGAGAGAGAGAGAGAGAGAGAGAGAGGGGCATTCCTGTGCATCGATGCTATAATCACTATATTGGTCGATATCCAACAATCAGGAGGGAACTGGCCGTGTCTAGTAGGCTACGCAACGCATATCGATGCAATCAATGTTCTTTAATTACAGTTTCACTGTGACATGATGCAAACAAACCCCCTAAAATGTTGAATAATTAACCATCGTGGGGTTGCATAATCACAGAGAATAAAGAACCACAAATGGGCAGCAGACCCACAGATCCTTATTATTATCAAATATATACTGTAGACATAGGATAACTGATAATAATATATGATATTCCCCGGGTCATCTCAGTCTGTTGTTCAGACTCACTGTGGCATGTTGTTGTTGGTCCAAAACTATTGCTGTTATTTAGTCCAAATATGTATCGTCGTAACACACTATAGCCTTGGATCAAGACCATCATAGATGTATTTGATCGAGTCTGACTTTTGCTTTCGTAACCCTAACACACAATAGAAAGCCGGTCACGGTGACACTTTTATCAGTTTATATGCTCTTTGTTGTGCGAGAAATGGACTTAATAATCTGATAACTCCCATTTCAGGCGACAAACAAAAGTGTCTTAGATTATAAGATATGACCATTTTGACAAAAACAGCACAAAAAAAGATTAAAAGGTTCTATGTTTGTCAACACTTAAAACTATATAGCCTTGGATCAAGACTATGTAAATGTATTTGATCGAGTCTGACTTTTACTTTCGTATCAAATATCAAATCGATCAAATACAAGATAGTCTCTTGATCAAAGGATATAAGTGCAAAAGATCGCCGAGAAAACAAACAAGTTGTGTTAGTTATCCGACAACAACAATGTTCAAGTTTAGCTATGCTATAAAACACCAACTTCACTGAAGCAGTACCTATAGTCTATAAACGTGTAATAACATACATAATTACAATAGAGCTAGGTACAAAAGTCCTGTGGATAAATGAACTGTGTTAAGCGTCAACAAACTGAGTTATAGTGGAGTTTTACTCCATGAAAAACACATTAGAGTGAAGTTATGTCCCTCACAACAACAATAAAACATCCTCTACATTGTGTGTCTGTGAGTCTCCCTGATCCCTGCTGACTGACCACATTTAAACATATCAATGTTTGTCTCATTATACTCACATATAACGTGCTTTAATAGGTGTAAAAGTTAAATCCAACCAGGGTAAAGGACCGGCTCAGTGGGTGAAAACAACATCTCTATCTATACGTCAATACTTTAAAGTCTGTCTGTCTGTGTTTTTTATTCCAACCTGTCTGACTGGTTTCAGAGGAAAAAGCTGAGAATTGTAACCAGTGTTGCCAGATCATGAGAGAGAAACAAGCAACCAGGTCTATGACCAGGGGGTTTCTTTCCCCCAGGCAATCGGACTTTTGAACTCTAATCTAGATAGTATGAACTCGGGTATGTATTCTATACATTGGAATAGATACATTGAAACAAGCCCAAAAAAAACTCAACCCACAACTACCAATATTTACAAGCAACTTTACAGAAAAAAACAAGCCCAAAGTCGCTTATAATGAGCAGACATGGCAACACTGAATTCTACAAGAATCAACAACCAGTGGCTTTTCATTTACACGTGATTGACGTCTCCTTTTAACCAATGGGTTTTGCAGAGCAGACCTGACCGCTGGCCAATCAGGAAGAGAGTTGTCTTAAAAAAATAGGCGGGGTTCCGACTGCCTAATTTATTCCCCGTCGCAAGACGGTGTCGGGCGCCGAAAATAGCCGACCTACAAGCTCACAACGCATCACGTCCGCGATGTGTTGTGAGCTTGTAGGTTGGCTATTTTCGAAAAGCCTGTTTTCTGTTTACTTTCCTCCGCGGTGCCTGGTGACGCGAGGTTAGTTCACTGTTCAGTGCTCAGATCCGGTTTAGAGCCCGCCTACTGTATCCGGTCATTTCTGCGCTCACATATAGACCGTTTTCGTATCCGCTCTCGACCGGATAATGCAAACTGCAAGGCTAATTGATCCCAGATGGCTTTGAGAGCCGTGACTGACACGTCCATAGGCCTATCGCCGAAGGGGATTTTGTGCAAGTCTTCTCAGCCAGGAATGGTCCTTCTGAAAGCAAGGAGGCGGGATATTGAGAGTTTAGGGGAGTTCTTTAGTGATGGTGGCATGAAAGCAATAAATAATTGTTTTAATGTTTAATAAAACATTAAAACAACCAGTGGTGGAAAAAAGTACTAACTTGTTTTACTTAAATTAAAGTATCAATACTGCAATGTAGAAATACTCTGTTACAAGTAAAAGTCCAGAATTCAACATGTACTTGAGTAAACTTAGTAGCCTACTGGCATCGAAATGTACATAAAGTACCAAAGTAAAAGTACCCATTATGCAAGTGAATAAAAACCTTTTGAAAATAGCAGATCTACAAGCTCACAACGCACCACAAATTGCCAAAATATATAGGTCTGAAGTGGTTTTGTAAAAATAATCGAAATCTGCAAAGTAACTAGTAACTAAAGTGATCAAATAATTATAGTGGAGTAAAAGTACAATATTTGCCTTTGAGATGTAGTGGAGTAGAAGTAAAATTATTGAAAATTGGAAGTACTCCAGTAAAGTAAAAAATACTTCAACATTGTACTTAAGTACAGTACTTGAATACATGTACTTAATTACTTTCCACCATACTGAAAACAATCAATGATCTCATAAAAGTATACTGATCGAATGTATAGCTAATATATCTAACTTATTTGCAACCAAGCAAACCTTATTTTGAAAAAAAAAGAAAAGAAAAAAAGTTGTTTTTCTTTTCCTATGACAACACAAAACCACAGACAGATCTACTGAATGTGAATGAATCGACCAAATTAACATAAAAGTAATACTTTTAATTGTAATAATGAAACTTTCATTATCAAGCCAACATCGCCACCTTCTGTTAATAAACGTCCATGCACACTCTGAGCCATTTTGTCAATAATCAAAAGGCATGTCTTGTTTAAAAATAAATAAATATAGGGGGACAAATGTACAAACCTGGGGACAAACCTGTTTTCTATGCTACATGTGCAAACTTTTTTTGCACCATCATTTCTTGTTGGATTGCTCTCGTTCTATTCTCTTATTTCATATAAAAGCTAGGCTATGTCTTCAGATCTTACATCTCTTTGAAGTGATGGTGACAGTTCTGCTCTTGAGGCATATTACCATCTCTCTCTCTCTCTCTCACACACACGCACGCACGCACGCACGCACGTGCACACACACGTTTAAGTACTGTGTAAGAGCTTTGGCCTTATCACCTGTGGCAGTGCTGCTAAATAAACGAGCGTCTGAATAATGACATCTAGTGACTGAGTTGGGATACAGACCAAATGAAACTCACATGCATGATGCTGCCTACATTGCAACATAGATGGGATTTGGCAGGTGACATTGAATCAACCATAACAGTCTATATGGGGACACTTGGCAATAGCCATTTAACTCCATTTTTACCCACATAAGCCCTATAAAACAAATGGTGAAGATTGTGAGCATTGTGAGCTTGTAGAGCTATTTTTGCTATTTTGGGAGAAAAAAAGAATTTAATAATTTTAAATTTGGGCAAAATAGGGATGATGCATGCTAGCGTTAGCCACTATGCACTTCATTGATCGGGGTCCCCTGGAGTCTGTATACTCTCCCCCTTTTTACCCTCTACACCAAATCTCTTTGCTGAAAATAGCAAGTTGTGATTAAGAGAAAACAGTATTTCCTGTCCGCAGCACCTGGCAGTCTTTTTGCAACTTTTTGAGTTGGATTGCTGGTCCTTAGACTAGAGAACACTGGTCTCATCATGACAGCCACGTGAGTTGTTTACTCCCAGCATTCATCATGACCCAACCTTGTGATGTATTGACCTATAGAAAATGACCTCCAGTTTCTGTAGCCTACAGTATGTCCAGGGGTATTACTTATGACTTGTGATCGGGTCAAATGCATATGGCATAAAGGGATTAGCCGACTGATGGGTCACAGTCACCCATTACTTTTACTGAGTATTATGCTATTATAAGCACTGACCTTTATTTGATTCTCTGAGTTTACTTTAATTCTCAGAAAGGAAACAGTGAAACCATCTGAAGGGTACTGCCAGTTGGTGTCTCTTTATACAGAGCAGAATTACCATGTTTCTAGCCATTAAAAAAACAACAACGCATGGGTACCCGAGGCTAGATAACGCCCCACCATGAGGCAGTTTTGAAGGATTTGTGGTGGAGTGTCTTCTTTGGCCTACTGGGAGTGTGCATGCACATTCTGACGCAGATTGGCCTAGCTGTGTTTGTAACAGAGAGTAAAAAGAGGAATATACGGTCTATTCACTAGTGATGCACGAGTCGAAACACAACCCGCAGGTCCTGCAGGTTGACTTGCGGGTCAGACATATTTGGGTAAGCTTCATACGCAATTATTGCAATGCTGGTTCGGGCAGGCAGTTCAACCCTTAATCAATGGGTCATTGATCAACACATTTTTTGACATCACTACTATCCAAACAGTGAAAATCCTTTATGGTATAGGTCGCTTTGTCATAGAAATGTGTCTGTTTGTTGTCTTCAAGACCCAAGCCATGTTTCTCTGAGATCAACTTACAGCCTTTTATTGAAGGTACAAATAATTGATGTTTCAACACAACAGTGTCTTCCTCAGTCTCCTCAGAGCACATCTACCTCAGTCTCTTCCTACCAACCTACCAAAGGTCACTAGGGACAGTTTAAAAAAAAAAAACTATTCTGAAAGCTTGTTCCTGACTCCAAATAACGTGATATCATTCTTGAGGGTTATATTTAAAACAGTATAGCCAAATCACACTAATATACCAGTGGTTATACCTGTATAAGGCCATATATGCCATTTAAAGCAGATTCCTCCTGCCATAAAGTCATTGCAGCTCCTACCTGGTCACTGGAAGGTATTTTCTGCATTATGACATGCCCAGAATATTGACACTAAGTGTCATGCGGTGAAAATGATCTGTGAACTAATATGCAATTGTCTTTTTCAACAAAATCCAGAGAAACAGGTGAAAGCGCCTGCACTCCTTTTCTAGACTAAAGAATCAGGCTGAAGGTTCAATGCCTTTTCTCAAGGGTACTTTGGCAGAGCAATGTAATGTAAATGTATTACTACTACATTACTGTGTACATACAGATGTAGACAGATTTACTGTGTAAATGTAGATGTATTACATTATATTGCTGGGAATCATGCTAGCTAGCCTATGTTCCCTCAAGCCCCATTATTGCTTTTTTCATAACCTGTACATCTAGAATCTGTTGTCGTCTCAGTAGAAGGTTAAAAGGTGTTCTTTTTTTCCAGTTTTCCCTGTGACAAATGACAATGTGAAAAACACATTTTATAATGATCTAAATTTGAATAGGTTTTATGGCTGCATTCATGTCTGTTTAGACCTGTTCCACATGTGTAGTAACATGATGTCTTCATACCTGTGTTTGGTTTAAAAGAGGGTTTATATCCAATGACATGACAACGGCTATAAATTGGCAACAGTCTACTTTTTTTGTTACAAAGGTTACCTGTTTTACACCAAGGCCATACGTTTCTTTAGCAAGTTCCTGTTTATTTGCATTGTCTTGACTTGACTGGGGAGATTAGCAGGGTTGTTGTTCAACTGAGGGGGGTGTACTGTACAATGATGGAGGGGAGTGGAGTGGATAGGGACAGAAGATTGATTCGTTGATTGAATACTTAATTAGCAGTTTGCAAAAAAAGAAAGCACAGGAAAGTACAGTTCAATACAAGGTCTGCTAAAAGGATTTTATACCCAAGAAAGCCTATGGCTTGTTTCCATTGGGGTCCTTTGTACTCAATTAATTCAAAAAGAGGAGTTCGGAAATTGAGAACTGCATCTTTACAACCAAGGGGAGGATGAGATATATTGGTTTTCCTTTCCTGGTTGTAAATGTTGAATGTCATGTAGGTTCTGGTGAAGGTCAAAGTTTATTTTGTTTTACTTACTGGGTTAAAGCAGAGGTTCTCAAACTGTAGCTCGGGACCTCAAGTTGGGTCATGGGATGGTAATAGACAACTGAAAAAAAATAAATGTAACCTTCCCATCTGTTTTGTTTTTGAAATGCATAGCCTGTGAATGTATTGATTATTATTATTTTAATGAAGGTTCAGCTAACAGTGTTTCTGTACAATTGCGTACAGAAACACTTTTCCGTAGCTTTTAAACTACATTGATAAGACACAGTACCACAGTTTTGTACTTTAAATGTATTTTCCAATACATATTCCAGTTATTATTTGAAAACAGCTAAACAAAGGGTATTTATTAAATATAGTATATATATAATTAAAGATTCAAATATGTTTTGACACAGAATCAAATGTTCTAATGATTCATCAGGAGCCTGGAAGGCTTGGTTCCAGGCTTAAAATAAATTATATAAATATTTTCGTTAATCTCTATGGGGGAAATGAATGTACGCCACTGCTATGCCCCTCTGGGTAATGTGTTTAACAACGTGCTGACATTCTGTTGACATCCTACAGAAGGTCCGTTAGAGTGACGTCATTGTGTATTCTACGTAATGATGTCATCAAACAGTGACATGACAATGTCGTCATCACGCAGTGACATGACAATGTCGTCATCACAACCATGTCCTTTAAAATGAATTTTCATATAAATAAGACGTATTTTAGCACTTATCACCAATGATTCCACCTGACTATAGTACATTCCCCTGAAGACTACTTCAACAGTGCTTAACAGATTGTCTGCTGTGTAGAACTGGACCGTGATTGTGCTGGTGATTGATTTACTAAACAGTCCACGGCCTCCTTGATTGGCCAGCCCGTCGGCTTTGTGGATTCGTCAACCTTTGTCTGACATTTGCGTTTGGTAGCGTGCGCACTTAGGACGATTGCATTCTTATACAGAGCTAGACTTGATAAACCAAGCTTGATCTACGGTGTTGAGAAATGTTCTACTGGACGGTGCATCTGCATGGAGGTCCAAAAGGGTACCGTCACGCTGCCGTTTCAGTGGGACACGAGGTCTACACCTTTGGAGGGTACGGCTACAACGAGGCTGGGATTGGTGTGCAAATCTTCAACACAGTATCTTTGCGCTGGATGAAGTTGCCCCCAGCAACAAGTCGAAGAGGAGGAGAAGGTCCCCTTGAGATTCCCCCCATGTGCTGGGGCCACACAGCTGTGCTGATAGAATATGTCATCTACATCTGGGGAGGGTTGCCTTACTGCAACGTGCTGTATGCGTTTGATGTCGACACCCGCAGTTGGTTCCAACCCAAGATTCTCGGGACCGTCGTTCCGGAGGCGACGTTCAACCACTCAGCCTGTGTCTTGGGGAAGGTCATGTATATCTATGGAGGAAAGAAGCTGACTGGATACACTAATGACATCTACAAGTTGGACACCGCCACAATGGTTTGGTCTTTAATTAACACCAAAGACACCAAAGTCACGCCGCTACTTGCTTCATCGTGTCACTCTGCCACAATCATCGGGACAAAGATGTTTGTATTCGGGGGCAAGGGGTTCTACCACAACAATACCAGAGTTTTTGACACAGAGAACAACTGCTGGCTGAGCATGCCTTCTGCACAGCTCCTTCCAGAAAGACGTGATGCTCATTCAGCTTTTGCCTACAATGGAGAGCTGTACATATTTGGTGGTGAACACTGTGACCAGTTTGGTGGCAATCATCGGGTCTTCAATGATCTGTGGAAATTGAATCCAGAGACCTTCTCCTGGAAGAAGGTTGAGCCCAAGGGGAAAGACCCTTTCCTAATGACTGGTATGTGCTGTTGTACGGTGGGAGATCGTATCATCCTCTTTGGAGAAGACGACAAACCTGATGACCTGTACATGTTAGACTTGAGTCCAAGTCTAGCGACATTATGCAAGCTAGCAATTATTCAGTACGGTCTTAAGCTTTAGGGACTCCCACACAACATCAGGTGGGAACTGGCGGCCATGGCTACCAACAGCAACTGAAAAAAAGGAAAAATCCCACCCATGCAGTGTGAAGTAAGCAGTTCCTTTGAGTTTATTTCATTAAGCTATATATGAACTAATAGTAATACTCGATTTGATGTGTGGGTGCTGGTATTCGGACAGTATACTACTCTATTTGACAAAGTCACTTGTAGTAAGCGGTTGCACCGCTTAAAAAACAGTCCACTAAAAGATAAAAAAAAAAAAAACAGACTTGCTGGCACAGATTCATAAAGCACAGTCCATAATGCTCTTCTGTATTTTACACTGGAACCATTAATAAGAATGCCTCTTGTTTGGTACCTGCACGAAATTGGAAACTTTTCATTGCTGCTTGTGATCAATCATGAGACCCAGTTAGATTTTGATATTCTGATATATACTAACTGTAGCTGTTGTTTAACAGTAAGTAATAATACAATGGCATATCTTGCCTATTTGAAGGATATACAATTCTACTAAGTTATTTTTTTCCTCCCTGGAAGTAGGCTAATAATCATATTCTAACAGTCCAGTTTAATTTAAAATGTGTTATTTGGTATTCAATGAGATGTTTTATAAATCAGTGTTTCCCAAACATTTTTCAGCTCCCCCGGGACCCCAACTTACAAAAATACATGATGGATTAACTACTTAAGCCCTACTTAATAATGAAAATAACCAATAACCAAGCTCACAACGCATTGTGATGCAACATGTTGTGAGCTTGTAAGTAAATAACTAGGTGGGAGAGGTTATTGTCGGTATCAGCCGAGAATGCGGGAGTCTATCCCCATTTAAATGCGCTAGAACCCTGGGAGATGGATTGCTTATGTGGAGCACAACATCGACCATCAGCTCCCAACTCTGACCACACGACTTGCCCCACCCAAGCCCTGTTGCTAATACGAGTTGGCGGTGCCCGGGTTCGAACCCATGACCTTGTGGTCCAAATGCCTGAGCTCCCCTGACACTGAGCTTGAAGATCGGCTGTTTTCACTATTTCTTCAACTTTTTTTTCCCCTTATTTTTTTGTGAAATCCTTTAGAATTGTTTTTGTTTCTTTTATTACGTTCTGGAAAGTTTTCCTTTTTAAGAATATTTTTAAATAATTTTATTCCAACCCAAATTCGGGATGGGACGCCAGGTTGAAAGTGGTTAAGATAGAGAGAGAGAGAGACATATATAGACTGCCAGACAACACCGTGAAACAGTGCTAAATGGGCTATAATTAACTACAAATGACCGGTCACAGGCTCAGACCCCATAATCAGCATTGTGACAGTAAGCACAGTCGTGGCACAGTGCACATATAGCTGCTTCAGCTGTTCTCACATCTTCTGACATCTTCCTCCTCCACATGTGTGTTCCTCTCACACATCCCTCCCTCCTCCCTCTGGTCCAATCCACAGCCAGATCCCAGCTTGTTCTTAACACTTTATTACGTTTCATTCACAGATATGAAGTCGGCTAAATATGGGGCCACACTGAAAGGTCCCTCAGTATAACTGGCACTGATAATAACTAGCGTCCTGAGACCAGGATGGTGTTTACTGAGTGACTAACGGCTGGTACTGCCAGACCAAAAACTATTAGTAAACAAAATTTGTTTTAGGACATTATTAGTTACGTAAAAACAGCTCATATCTATCAAGCCACACGTCCCTAGACTTTTATCCCTATACTGTCCTGGCTCCCAAGCTGTGGAAAGGCCTCACCCTTGCAGTCAGGACTGTTGACTGACTCCCCATTTTCCGTCTCTCCTTGTATCCCTTCTTGTTGCCTATTTTTGATAATTATTCTATCTGCAATTATGTTGGTTTTGGTTTCTTGTTCAAATAAATGTTATTGTCTCCGCCAGGAGACATTGTTTTCACTTTCCGTCCCCCCCCCTCGGCCAAGCTAACATTGGTCAAGCCACACGTGACAATACGGTGAAATAGTGTGATCTGATTGGCTAGTGACGTATAGCGGCCTATAAATACATGTGTCACTTTGAAAGAGTCTTAGCCTCTTTCAAAGTGAGGTAAGACAGGAATAATCACGAAATGGCTGAGAAATGGCGGATATACTGTAACAATTGGATAGGACACTTACACAGACAGGACAGATAGGACACTTACACAGACAGGACGGATAGGACACTTACATAGACAGGACGGATAGGACACTTATACAGACAGGACGGATAGGACACTTATACAGACGGATAGGACACTTGTGTCATGTTACTATGACACAGTAACATGTTCTATTTTTTGTAAGAATTAGAACATAAGAATTAGAACATTCCCAACATTCCCAACACAAGTCTGCTGGCGGAGACTTGTGCTCCGAGGAGCACTTTTTCTAGTTTTGATTTGTTTTACTTGCACAATTATTAAGAATGTTATTTAGATAGCAGGTTGCTATGACAGATGCTAGGTCTGTTTACCTGGTATCCTAGTTACTTTTCAGCACTAAATTGTTTTTCTTTGCACTCTACTACAGTATATGTGATGATTCACCCTGTCATTTGTTGACTAGTAATGCCATTTACTTGCACTTGTAAGTTGCTTTGGACGATCTGCTAAATGCCTTAAGTGTAAATAAAAGAATCCCAAATATTTGCAAGTGCCATTTGGTGCATGCATTAAAGGGGCCCTTCACCCATTTCAACCTCATCTTCATATAATTGGTCTTCATTAATGCTCATGCAAGATGGCACCATTTCGGTCTACTCGCTGTATCTCAGCGGAAGGCTGTGGACAGTTCAGAAACCTGCCTACCAATGACATCATCGGTCAGGCAGGTTTTGTCACTTCAAACAAAACCTATTTTTTATTAATACAAGAACAATGGCTAACTTTCGAGGAAGAGAAACGCTGTAGTTTCTATTTGCTTGGAATCCCAGGATTCTGAACTGCCCACAGCCCTCTGGGACACAGAGTGAGTAGACAGAAATGGTGCCATTTTATAATAAACATCAGTGAGGACCACTTACCTGAAGATAAGATTGAAGTGCTCCTTCACTGTACATTGAACACTCACATTTTCATATTGGCAGTCCTAATGGAAATAAAATCCTCAGTATTATTGGTGCTTTTCTCTTTTAGTATAGGGACTAAATGAAAAGTGCATTTATACTGCCACCTACTGGAGATTGGTCTAAAGACAAAGCATTTCTACTCTTGAAAATCACAACAAACTGTCACTCTCATTCAGAGCCAAGTCAGCCAACACCAATCAAGCAGCACTACACATTACAGAATGTATGTTTCATGCATGTAAGCATGTAAGGCAGTGTTATACTGCTACTTGATTCACTTTGACATCATGCAACCTCTACTTGATATGGCCTATGGTCTGCTGCACTAATAGATTCTCAATTCTCAATTCATTCTACAATCCTAAGCTTTTGCCATCACATTATTTCAATTCAATTCCAACAGCTGATATCCTGATTGAGCCATTGTCGTCCAACTTAAACATTTCCAAGGTTATTTCAACCAAATGAAATCTATCATAGGGCCATCCTGCTATGTCTATATTTGGTGAAGATATTTGGTGTAGAGGATCTAGCAAAGAGCCCTGGTGAACTATGTATAGGGTTTAAGTGGTTACGGGCCGTATTCTTTTATACTGTGTGGATCTGTTCGCGATGCTAGATTTAACTATTGTGATTGATTGTACTGTATGGCATTTTTGTACTGGCCCCATAGGAAACTTCACAAAAGTGAATTACTATTTTTTACCATGTTTAACACATGATCTAATCTAATGCATGTCATGTAGCGACCTTTAAAATCTGTATTTTAAGTTCAGAGGTACAATCTCTTAAAAAAAAGCGATGCCTCATAGTGCTGAGGTACATTGACATGTTTATCCCGTGGTGGTAAAAGTATAAATTCTGCAATGTAGAAACACTTTGATACAAGTAAAAGTCTGGTAATCAAACTTTACTTGAGTAAAAGTATTGGCATCAAAATATACTAAGTACCAAAAGTTATTAATTTATAAAAAATCTTTAGCAGATCTGTTGTGAGCTTGTAGATCGGCTATTTTAAAAAAGCCAAAGTTTAAATATGGCTGAAGTGGTTAATGTATGTTTTGTAATAATCAAAATATACAAAGTAAATATAGAAAATTGGAAATACTGCAGTAAAGTAAAAGTACCTCCAAATTGGACATTTACTAGTTACTTTACACCACTGACTGTAGGCCTACGTAGGTGGGAGTGTGAATGACTAGCATTGAGCTAGACCGTTTAATGTAAATGTATATGCTTTAATAAAGCATTCCAATTTTATGCTCAACCTCAATAACCCTAGCATCCCTATTCTAGGCATGTCATAAATAGGCTGACATTCGACTAGCTTTTAGATGGGCTATTTTTGGCAGAGATATCTGTTGAGGGAAAAAGGGAGGTGTCCAAGTACAGACCCCTGAGAGACCCCAGTCAACAAAGTAAATTGTCAGTGTCGGGCAGAAACCTTTGTTTCTTTAGTAAATTAATGCCCTAACTTTGTTATACTAGCGTCACACAGAAGTAGTAGATATAGCAGATCTGTAAGCTCAATGCATCATGGCATGTTGTGAGCTTGTAGATCTATTTGTAAGTGAAAGTGGATAAGTCTGTCTTTGGGTTTTATAAATATTGAACTAATGGAACTTACTTAATTTATAAAAGCTTGTGACAAAATAATTACTTGGACCCCCCACCCCCTGAAAATAACGGGCTTGGACATACGAGATTTCCGCGACGATATAGTGTTCAAGTGGTTAGAACCAATTGATATACCGTACAGCAGGGGTCTTCAACAGGGGGTCCGGGACCCCTAGGGGGTCCTCAGAGTTACTACAGGGGGTCCGCCAAATCTTTGTGATATGATTTCTTTTTACCTTAACCACTTTGAACCCTAGCATCCCTTTTCTGAGGAGAACTTTAGCCAAAAATAGCAGATCTACAAGCTCACAACGCCTCGCAGCTTGTAGATCGGCTATTCTTGGCAAAGACGTATAGGTGTACTGTAGAGGGAAAAAAGAGCAGTACCAAGTAAACAAAAAAAGTTTAATCTGAAACTAAATTAAATACAATATAGAGAGGGTCCCTGCTTAGTCTCTCTCTCAGCTAGGGGGTCCTTGGCCTGAAAAGGTTGAAGACCCCTGCCGTACAGATCAGGTCAACGACACAATCTCATGATCTAATTCTTTATTTATTAGTATTAAAGTGTCATACAAGTAACATGACAGATAGTAGCAAAAATAATTCAGAATTCTCATTGCCATAGGTTTAACCCATTAAAACCGGGAAAGCATCGGTGTCATTTCAGATTTTTGCGTTGGCTGTTCAAAAATACCAGATGTACTGTACAAGGTCACATCTGCTATTTTTGATCATTTTAGAAAAAATATATATCAATTTGGGGGTCCTGTGCACAAAAAAGGTTGAGGACTACTGATTTAGAATCGGCCTCAGGTAAGAAGGACGTTTCTTATGGAAGAATGTCATTTTGTTTTCACAAGCAGAGTGTTTGGCAGCCGCTCTCCTCACAGCAACATGTAGCGAGTGAGGCCTTGTCCGCGCACCTCCTTCAGGCGCTGGCAGTGTCGCAGCATGCTCAGAGTGCTCTGGAAACGCTTGTCCATCTTCATCTGACCAAATTCACAAAGGTCGTTCTCCACTACAAAAAAATGGGCTTTTGGGGATGGAAGAGAAGAGACAGAAGAGAATTGTTTAATTTCCAACCTGGCATACCAAATCCATGATCCACTGTCATGACTCGTCAGGTTCTATTAATGTGAAAAGTACTGGAAAAAAAGGTTTAGGTTATTAAAGTAGCAGTTGTAGGGTTTATCCTAAATGTACCTTTAGTATCCTTTGTCTCTTCCTCTTTGAAGCGCTGCTGCAGTTTCTTGTCATGGTTGTTCAGGTTCTTTGTTGGCTGGCGAAGGACCTTATACTTGCCCGTCACAGCTGTGTTAATGAGCTGCACCGCAGCGTTCAGCTGGCCATATGTTATACGTCCTTTCATGTACCTGGAGGGACACAGAGGTTGGAATGAGCATACATCATCTTATGTTTCTATAGAGTGACAAAGTTTATAGTTACAAAACCCAGAAATTAGTTCCTGGTTCACTCTTTCAAAATCTATATGGGGGGGGGGGGGGGGGGGTGGAATGCCTGAAATAAGGCTAACACGAGCTTAAGAGATTTCCACATGTTATACAACATGTTGTTGATGTATACTCTCTTCATGAATTCTGAGTTTGACATGATTAATTATTTCGGTAAATGCTGACATAATATTTAGTGTTAAAGGGCTTGATGTACGGTACTTCAGTGCGTTTGAAGTACCGAAAGAAGCAGATCTACAAGCTTGCGCTTCGACTGCAGCTTTAAGCCCTCCATGGGGGTTCTACTCACGCAGGGATGCCCTCATATTCTGGCATGGTGATGACCTCCATCTCCTTGATGGGACGCTTAGTTGGCTTTTTAATATTATCTTGCTTGGCAGGTTGCTGTTCGACGGGTCCTTTCTGACACGGTGGAGGTTCACTGACCCTGAGAGTTCAAAAACATCCATGATGATCACGCAACGCAATACTTTCTGGAGGGCAGCGCCCACTGACTCTCCCAGCACAGAAAAGTTATTTTACACATTTAAAAAGAGCAATCACACATTCCTATTTCCTAGCGTGAAATTATGCCATTCATTATGTTTGGCCAATCTACATTAAAGTACTTTAGCTCACAGTTTAGTGAGCTGTGTTCACGGTTGTTAGCTCACAGCTGTTTCACATGAGAACTTATGTTGTTACGCTGCTACTTTATCATTTCATCCCATTTGCTAGAGCAGTACGGTAATAGTCCCGCATTTGACTTAACGGCGGGACACATGCGTTCAATCCCCTTGGTGTTATCAACCATAAATTACAAACCACAAGCAAAACATTTTGATGTTGCCAATGAGACCAATTCACACCATTTGTTTTCACTTTCTCGTATACATTTGTATTCAAGAAAACATATCTGGGTCCAAATATTACACATAGGGTAGGGATGGGACCATATGAAAATTACACGTCACGATTATTGTAGCAAAGATAATTTCAATTAACGATAGTATTGCGATAATCAAAATATGCTTAAAACTTAAAATTACACTTTTGTTAACCACTTGAACCTCCAGCATCCCTATTCTGGGGAGAACGTTAGCCAAGAATAGCCGATCTACACGCTTGTAGATCGGCTATTATTGGCAAATCGATTTGTGTAGAGTGAAATAAGACTGTAAGAGCGTTCCAAATGCACTCTTTACAGGTCTGTTCTATCAAGTATAGAGGCTTTAAGTGGTGCTGAATTTGCAGCTCAACAAAAGCTAATTCATCCTAGTGTATGACAGAGGACAATTTCACTATGAATAAAAATCTCCACGATACTATTATTGTGAGCGTTTTTTTTATCACGATAAACGATAATAACGACTATTGTCCCGTCCCTAATTATACATTATAGAAAGCTTTCACCAAGCTTTTTTTAACCAATTATTATAAGATCCCATCCTTACCCTGGTGCTTTCTTTCTGGGCATGTGTTCTGGTATATTGTCCAGCAGATGTCGTCCATCTTCCAGTTCATTCTGGAAGAACATCCCCACTTCCTGTAAAAGATAATTTAAACACACACACACACACACACACACACACACACACACACACACACACACACACACACACACACACACACACACACACACACACACACACACACACACACACACACACACACATATATATATATATATATATGGCTTCAGTGGTTAATGCATGTTTTGTAATAAAAATCTATATCTGCACAGTAAATTGTAGAGGAGTAAAAGTACAATATTTGCCTCTGATATGTAGTGGAGTAGAAGTAAAAGTATTGAAAATGGGAAATACTCCAGTAAAGTAAAAATTCCTCAAAAGCGTACTTAAGTACAGTACTTGAGTAAATGTACTTAGTTACTTTACACCACTGGTTGGGAACCACTACATTATATAATGCACCACTTCTAACATGTACGTTACCTTCAAACGTGTCAGTTGAACGTTTTCTTTAGCCACACGTTTTTCAAACTCATCAAGAAGTCCTGCTATCGTATCGACATCTTGTGCAATCTTTCCAATCATATTTCCTGTTTTTCCTACATGAATGTTGAATGGGAGCAAATAAACAAACACAAATGTTAATGCCCTTTCTGACTTCTGTCTACAGAACAACAGACATCATGAATTGACTTTCTCATACCATCCACTGACAGCTCCAGCATGTGTTTTAATGACGATATCTTGTCATTTAGGTAATGGGTGTAATCCTCCAACTCACTCATATTCCTGAAAGAACAATTTTTCATTACAGGGGATACACGTTCACAAATGGCATCATGTGTCAAGCAAGGGGCATACGTTTGGACTGGTTTTACATTTTCTTTATTTGGATAACTTGAATCCTGGATACTTACGATTTCCCCAAGCTAGTAGCAGTTCTATAACTGTCCATTAATAGATGATAACTGTGAATATGAATAGCATGATTATTAATCATAAAGTAACTGAGAATCCTAGCCTTAGATCAAGACGATCATAGATGTATTTTTTTCCGAGTCTGACTTTTGCTTTCGTATGATAAGAAAGCAAAAGTCAGACTCAATAAAATACATCTATGATAGTCTTGATCCAAGGCTGTTCACAAAATTGCAGGCGCCCCATGTACATAGAAATAATGAAGGGGGATTAAAACATAGTATATGGATTAAACCCTAGGCTGATTTTGTAGTCAGATTAAACATGTTTATGTGTGTGAATTTTCAAACATTCATTGACCAGTGGCACACCTATATTTAACACTTATTTATTTGAGTAGCTGCCACTATAACCTGCATGTTTTTAATCTGCTGTAGGCTACTAGTTTCTTCAACAGGGGGTCTGAGTTACTACTTTATTTGTTTTGTTGCATTAACCACTTGGACCCTAGCGTCCCTATTCTGAGGGGAACATTAGCTAATGGGGTGTAGAAGGAAAACAAGAGCAGACCAAGTACAGTGACAACGGTCAACTTTCCAAAATATTGAGGTATTAAGTGGTTAAAATGTCTGAAAATACACATTAACATGAATCCAACATATTAATAGAAAAGATAAAAAACATGAATTGACACTGATGACAGTGCTGTCAAACAAGTCTACAAAACTATAATGAAATCTATGAAAAAGTTTAATCTGCAACAGAATTTTATTTTATTGATAGTGGGGGTCCCTGCTTCATCTCTCTCTCACCTAAGGGGTCCTTCACCTGAAAAGACGTTGAAGACCCCTGTAACATCTAACCTGAAAACTGCCTCTAGCGCAGGGATCATCAACGTTTTTCAGGCCAAGGAGGACCCCCTAGCTGAGAGAGGGATAAAGCAGGGACCGACCCCTCTATATTGTATAAAATTGTGTTTCAGATTTGTTTCAGAGTGCGAGTTATGAGCTTGTAGATCTGCTATTTTTGGCTTAAGTTCTCCCCAGAAAAGGGAAGCTAGGGTTCAAGTGGTTAAGGTAAAAAAAAATCCTATCACACAAAGATTTGGCGACCCCCCTGTAGTAACTGAGGACCCCCTAGAGGTCCCGGACCCCCTGTTGAAGACCCCTGATCTCGAGGGTTTCATCATGTTCCTTCAAGGAACTGCAGTTAAAGTAATGCTTTCTACTGACAAGACAAGACAGTGGTTTTCTGGTTGTATATCTGCTAAAACCATCGTCGCTCGCCGAATACAACAGATCTGTTGTATTTATATATATGTGAACTTGTATATCGATATACAAGTTCACTCACAGCGCGTTGTGAGCTTGTAGATCGTCTATATATATTCGTGCGGCTTAGTTTAGTTATGCGCCGCCTGTAGCAGCGCATAAAGTGCTAACTTTAGCTCGGCTGATATCAACTAACTGTGATTATTACGTCGTTCTTAGGATCTATAAGACAAAGCCAGTCATCTCAGTTCTCCAGTATCAAAGCATCGTTAAATCCATAACACAGTGACTTACATGATGATGATGTGACAACAGCTGATGTTTTGTTCTCAGATTTGAACGCAAAAAGCTTGTATTATGATTTCGTAACTTCCCGGGCACTAGGGTTGCCAGATCTGAATGACACTTTCCAGCCCAAGCACAACTTAAAACCAGCCAAATTCAATAAAAAACCTGCGCGCGCGTGCATGTGCGTGCATGACCCGCGCGCGTGATTTTTTTGGGGGTCTAATTTGGTTTTTGGTACTTTCTTTTCGGTTTTAATTCGGTTATTTCTTTAATTATGCGAAGTCTGGTGACGTGAGGCTAATAATAACCCGCCAAATATGTTAACATTTTTTATTTTAATTTCATTTCATTTCATTTTAAAATTAAATTTGGGCTTGTTTTTAACTTAAAAACAAGCCCAAATTTGATGTGCCCGCCCAAGGCTATTTATTCCAACCCAATGAGTTTTAAAATAGCCCAATTGGGCGGAAAACCACCCAATCTGGCAACACTGCTGGGCAGCTGTGTAGCGTTTCCGCTTCCTGTGTGTCGTTTCCGCTTTCTTGTTTCTTCAGTTCTGTGAGATTTCCGCATCCTGTTTGACGTTACCGCTTCTTTCAGGAGAGCCATCGAGTTAACCACTGCAAATGAAATGGTTCATCTCTTGTCTTTAGTTGTCAAGCGTTTAAGAGTTCACTTCACGTTATATATTAAATATAAGCTCGAAAAGTGTTCTAAGTTACTGACTGCTGTCATGGACTATAATTGTGATTTTGGAATTGACTCCAGCTTGAATCAGGCACTAAGGGTCGATCTGCACCTGTTGGAGGTTTAGAATCTACCATAAACAAACAGCACTGTTGTGTTTGCAGTCGCATGGCAAGATGATGTATGCTTTCTTTTCTACATTCCTTGTCCTTTTTCTGTCCTCACTCAGGGAAAAGTCTTGTCCACTGGACACCTCAATGCTAAATTGGCTATTTTTAGTAAAATGTAAAAAAATAGAAAATAAAAAGAGTTTGTAAAATGCTCTGAGGTAATGTAATGTAGCCTATACATGGTTTGAATATTTTTGAACATTTGACATTAAGGCATAATTCTACAATGCTACACATTGTTACAAAACCTGTGGCTAGCCATTCATTATGGGCATAAACAAGAGGTTTCAAGCCAGGGACATTTAGCTCTGCTAATGATGCAACATGTTCAAAATATTGTATACTTTACCAGTGGTGGAAAAAGTACTCATACATAACAGTACAGTAAAAGCCTCTGTAAAAGTATCAATACTGCAACGTAGAAACACTCTGTCATAAGTAAAAGCCTGGAATGGAAAATTTACTTGAGTAAAAATATTGGTAGAAATGTAGCCTATATGGCTGAAATGGGTAATGTAGTGGAGTAAAAGTATAGTATTTGTAGTAGATGTAGCCTAGTGTAGTAGAAGTAAAAGTAAAAGTACTGAACATTGGAAATGCTCCGGTAAAATAAAAATACCTCAAAATTGTACTTAAGTATAGTAGGCTACTACTTCAGTAAATGTACTTAGTTACTTAATTACACCACGGCTTCAGACCATTTTCAAAATTATTTATTTACTTTTTTTCCGTTATACTCAGCACAGTATAATCTCTGTCTCAGACTGTTGATATTCTTATTTTCAGAACAATTTACAGTGAAAACCAACTCCTCCATTAGACCGCCGTTTAACTGCGCCCAGCGAGATGGAAATGTGTGCGTGTGTCTGTGGATCCATGCCAAGCTGTACTGTGTCTGGTCAGGCCAAGGTGTCCATGCCCTCTGACAAGCTCAGGTGAGTTCAGATAAGGAGATCTATTTTTAAATAATGTTATACACGTGTGTAATATTTAATTGGGAAATATATTTTTTTAGAGGATTGAAGTTCAAATCACCCCATAGGCCTACCATGCTCTACCAGGCAAATTCAACACATTTATGTTAAAGTAGGCTATAATTCAACAACTTAATATCACTGTACAGAGAATGATTTAGTCCAATGTGGAGTTTTTAACCAATTAAGCCATTTAAGCCCTATACATTATGTTTTTGCATTGTGACAGTATTTGAGCCTGTAGATCTGCAAAAAAAGAAAAGATTATTTGAATGTATTTAGTATTATAATATATTTTTTTATTGTCTATGATGACAAGCCCAAAAGAATGATGCCAGGTTTGGCTAACCCCTTTCAGCCCTGGGTATGAAGAAGTTCCAAGACAGCATAGGATACTATTCACATCAGCATTTCCTTACTTAACCGAAGCAACTCAGTGATGACAGAGGAATGGATTAGAGACTTAGTGATGGATGACTGTGTCAAGATCTATTCATATCGCTGGTGATGGATGAATTAAGCACATCAGGGGGCCGATTGACATGCTGTGGATAACAAAAAGGGTAAAAGGTAGTCTATTTGAAACCACTTGTGGTATACAGTCAGACTCTCTCAGACCCTTGTACACACACACACACACACACACACACACGCACACGCATGCACGCACGCACGCACGCACATGCACACACACTATGGATTAAAACAAAGGTTACATTGTCATTGCCTTGAACCTGAGAGGGACCAAGACAAGCCAGTGACACTATGAAATAAACTCTGTGGCTGACATCATTGCAGTCCCTCTATTTCAATCCCTTTATCCCTTAATCCCAGACACCCATCATAAAATACTTTGAACATCTCCCCAGTGTTTTAATCTGTAAAAAGTTGGACATGTATCCGAGGAGCAGCAGACCCCATAGTGTCACTCCACCATGAAACGCCTCCTTCCGCGAAATAATTCAGTTGGCGCAGTGCTTCAGTCAAGAGTTTGTGTCACAGAGTGTGAATATGGTTTCAGAGGCCTTTCCACCTCTTCTGATGGAAGCTTCATATCTAAATGGAGTTCCAGGGTTGCATATTTTCATTTGCTTTGGCTTAAATCAAAACGCATCCCTTTCTTTCTTTCTTTTTCCTTTATTTATTCAGGGAAGCCCATTGAGAGCAAGCTCTCTTTTTCAAGGACGCCCTGATAACAACATATAAAATACATATATAATGAGAAACAATAACAAACATTTGAATCACGTTACAATGTATTACAATAAACATAGTGTTACATGAAACAGGTGCAGTCACTATGTAGTGTGTCCTCAAGAAGCACCCTAAATGTCTCTATTGAGACCAATCACACCAGTTTCAGAGAGTCCTGAAGTTTAACCCGACTACGCAGCGGGCGCCACACTCCCTCGGGTCCTATACTCCCTCGGTTTCCTCTGCCATTTGGTGTGTGAATGGGGGAACGTACCGCACAGTATGAAGCGGTTTGGATAACCGTGCTATACAAATGCACTGTTATACCATTTTACTATAATAATTATAATGTTAGATAAAATAATTACATAATATTACAGTAGGCTACTGTATGTTGTTTGAAGCCTTTTTGCTTGTCTTGTTTGAGATGTTTTGAGATGGCATGTGGGTCTTGTAAATTTTATAGGTAGATGGGAAGATAACAGTAGGTTTATGGAGTGTGTGTGTGTGTGTGTGTGTGTGTGTGTGTGTGTGTGTGTGTGTGTGTGTGTGTGTGTGTGTGTGTGTGTGTGTGTGTGTGTGTGTGTGTGTGTGTGTGTGTGTGTGTGTGTGTGTGTGTGTGTGTGTGTGTGTGTATTTATGTCAGAGAGGGGTTGGGCAGTGTGCCTAGAGAGGGTCTTGGGTTTCAAATTCAGCCCTTTTGGAAAATGCTATTTCAGTCATGTGTAGCATGCCAAGCAGAGGGGCTACCAACGGTAGCTCGGATTACACACTCACACCCTGTGATTGATGGCTGCACACGTCAGTAGAGCTGCCCTGAACCCCCTCGGGTGTACCTCTCCTCATTTACCTTGCTGGCTGCTTCCTTCAGTTCCGTCTTCAGTTGCCTTGTGATATTGTCAAGATATCTGTGGTCATCATCTGTGGTTCTACCAAATAGTTTTTTCCCCTCACTGGATCTCTAGTGATCACACGAAAAAAATACGTTTTGATGCGATTTTGACCACTTCAACCCTGGCGTCCCTATTTTGGGCATGTTTTGTTTGTAGGTTTGCTTGTTTTTGGGGTGGGGGGGGATATTTACACACAGGTCAGGGATGTACCGAATAAATGCTACAAAAATATGTTTATATTAGAATATTTCACATCACACTATTCAGGACTGTAGTTGATGATGGCTGATTCACAGAGATTGTTTTTTTTATTTCCGGTGAAAATTTCGAAAACGGACCTTGTTCTGAATACCGGTTGCGTTGCTTTATCGCCTCGGATTATTCACATTCTATGTTGATCAGATCTACAAACAACAGTTCAAAAGATTTATTTTCGGAGTAATTCGGAGTAAACCAAAAAAAGATGAATTCAATTACTGGTTGGTTGAAATGTCATGTACCTGTTGGTGTAATAAACATGTTAATCACTTAAATAATATACTGTAGTTTATACTTTGCTCTATACTAGGTCAGCACCTTATCTCCCTCTACATCAAATCTCAATCAAAAATATGCCTTTATTTCCAGTGAAAAATCGACCTAATTTAGAACACAAATTTGCTTTATCTCCTCGTAATACTTGTGTTCTGTGGGGATTTATTCATGTTTGTGTAATAGTAAAGTAGTGTCCACATGAACCCTATAGCATCTTTATTCAGGGATCGGCTATTTTTGTTTGAGATTTGGTGTAGGAGGGAAAAAAGGAGAGATGGCACCACCTGTCCATTGAACTCAATGGACAGGGACGAGGGGGGGCGGGGGGTCGCTCGTTCTTGATAGACCTGATATATTCTAACTATATATTCTAGGGACAGGGTCAATTAAATATAGTTTTTATGAAAGGCTAGAGATGTCCAACAAACGCATAATTGCCAATTATGTCCTGCTTCACAGTGCAAAGATGCAGAACAGCGATGCAGCCATCGTGAATGATTTTCAAGTTGGGTTGCATGCTTGCTGACTCAGCAAAGAGCAAATCTGGCCTCTGTGGTGGAGGATGGTTTCTATAGTGAGCTCCTGGGAGGTGTGTGTGTGTGTGCCTGTGTGTGTTCTGAAAAGTGAAAATGTTCTGCCAAAGTGAAATATTACTTTAACCTTCCTCTACCCCGGGCCGCCCCTTCCCAACATTCTCCCATCTACATGTGCACACATAACCACACTCTCCTGTCAGCCTCTCACCCTAACTCTCTTCTTTGGGAAATCACACACACGTGCATACAGTGCACTTGCCAAGCTTTCATGCACATACGCAACACCTGCTCCAGTTGCAGTGGATTTAAACACCGGGCTTTAATCGTGCTTCAGTGGCTCTCTTCTATCAACAGATACGGGGGGGGCTTGAAAGTGGAAATCCACTGTTCAACTTGCTAATGATGCATCGCTCATTCTCAGCTCTATCTTGACAGGTTGGATATGTACAGCATAGTAAGTAGCCTTCCCTTGCCAGTGTTTCACTGTGCAGATCTCAATCCCTGGGGCCCTATCTTGCACCCGGCGCAAATAAGTGCAAAGTGCAGTGCACCCGCATTGTATAACTTGTCTTTGCCAGGCCGGACGGCCAAAGGCTCTTGTCCGTCCTTCTGTCCATTCATTAATGTGCAGGTTTGGGATCCGGAACCGGAGGAACCGAGGGGAACTGGATCCAACATTGGGGAAGCGGAATCGGTTCCAACATCACATTCGGAACCGTTTCCGGAACCGGTTTTATCACACTGTCAGAGCTGGTATGTGTGGACTTCATGTCTGCTCTACAATTACAATACCAGTGGTTCTCAAACTTTTATTTCAAGGACCACCATGACTCTGAGAGGGTACTTATCCTGTAAGGGTCCATTTGTACACTCTCAGAGTTACAGACTTCCATTTCGAACCTCCTATAGGAATCGTTAAAGGGAACCGTTAAGGAATCAGACCGTTAAGAGGGAATCGTTAAGAAACATGAATCGTTAAAACCCTAAAGGATCCCAACTGTGTGTGTGTGTGTGTGTGTGTGTGTGTGTGTGTGTGTGTGTGTGTGTGTGTGTGTGTGTGTGTGTGTGTGTGTGTGTGTGTGTGTGTGTGTGTGTGTGTGTGTGTGAAAAGCTGGCATCTGGCACCGTTGGACGTCGTGAAACTTTGCACGCACCCACCTAGTAGGCCGAGGAAGAATCTCTGCCCCAAATGTTTGAAATGGGCCTCATTGTGGCCTATAACTCTTGAACTGTTGGTCGTATAATCAACATTTATTTTCCCATGCATTCCTTGGATCATGACTCATCGTACTCATAGGCCTATTTCCATGTTGGAGCGCTGATGCACGGGATGCAGCATCTCTGTCATGCTCTGGTTTAAATAAAGAACATCTAAGCTTTTGATTGTGCTCTGCACAATATTTTTTTTTTTTTTTTTTTAAATATATTTGATTAAGTCTTACTAGTACAATTGGACATGCCCCCAAGGCACAGCTTTAGACCATGCGCTACCTTGGCTTGTGCCTAAATTGTCTAAATAGAGCCCAGAGTGTTTCCAACCATCCTATTTGTTGTGGTGCATTCTCTATGATCATTTCAGATTGACTATTTCATAGTCAATCTGATGATTAATTCTGGCCTAGATTAGATTTATGTGTTATGCAATCGTAAATGTAGTTTCATACTATTTCATGAGGGACTGGTCAATTCCACAAATCAGTTACTATATTTACTGATACCCACCAAATGAAGTACACATGATCTCGTGACAATGACCGTCAAACCGGGTTTTTGCTATTCCATACAGTTTCCCTGTAATTGGCTTCAAAATGGGTGTGAGGGGCCCATTTCTTACAAAAAATATTCATATCCATATATTATGAATGCAACAACATCCATTCAAACCCACATTTTAATCGCATGTTGAGAGGCCTCTATAGAGCGCATTTTGACTTCTGCCCATAGGGTCATAGACATATAGAGGTAGACGCCTCCTCCGGCTCTGAGGCGTCTGTATCTCGGGCACGGGAAGCTTCCTCGTGCGTCACAGAAGGACGTTCGGTAGGCCAATCAGAGGCAGTTGGGGGCATTGAACATTGGAGCATATGAAGCCTTTTAGACTTAAAAAAATTCGGGAGATATGACAAATAACTGAAATATACTAATACATTATTGACATTTAATCATTTTAAACATGTAAAAAAAGCAGACAACGTGTTGTAAGCTTGTAGATCTGCTATTTCTGCTTTTTTTAATATTTGAAAATGTGTGAATTTTTTTCAACATGGAAACGATTATGACGATTATGCAAAAATAATTGCGATTATCTAAAATAATTGCGATTAGACGATTATTATGTAATAATTGTGACAGGCCTACGTGTGTTACATACGTACGTACAGTATTTTCCTCCCAGCTTCCTTGCGTCCTGACAGCTGCAACCCATGATGACAGCCCTGGCTAGGCAACCCAGCCTAGCCAAGGCCGGCGAGATCAAACTATATTATATGGCATGAACCCTACTAGTCAACGAACAACAGGGTAAATACCGTAGTGACTTAAGTAGAGTGTAAAGACATCAATGTTGTCGTGCTTCAAAGAAACTAGGATACCAGGTAAACATCAAAACAACATGCTCATTGCTAGTTGGAGGTCCACTTGGAAGTAAAGGCATTAGGGGTGTTGGAAAAAAAAAACAATTTATGTAAGAATCGCGATTATTATTATTATCAACGATTCAAAATCGATTCACAATTTCCAAAAATCTAATTTTGATTTTTTAATTTATTTTTTACTCTATGGTGTTTGTGATATGAAATGTAAGCTTAACATAATCACAGTAAATATCATGTCTTCAGTCATATTCAAGTTTTTTTTTTAAACCAACTCCAGTCACTTTCAGTTCAGCACAGCTGAGGTGTGTGTGTCACTGTCCAAGTGACGCTCGTTGACACTCGTTAATGTTACTTTGCATCAAAGCAATTATGTTGTGTTTCTGCATCAAATAGAACTACACCTAATCATAATTCCATCAGAGACAAGAATATTTACACAACCCTCTCTGTTATTAGATATTTGTTTTAGTTTGAGCTGTCGGAAATAACTAGGCTACACTTGGTTGTTACAGTCGAGATGAAAACAATATAAAAATTTGAATTAAACTGACAATTCTTTTATGAGAATCGATTTTTTTACCGAAGCGTGACCCCAATAATTGGAATCGAATCGTGAGATAGCAGACGATTCACAGCCCTAAACGGCATGTTTCATTGTGTTTCAGTTTTTGGTGCTATATACACTCATGGATTAAAGTTCTCAGTCGCCATGACATTTCTATCCTTTGGATTCCATAGAAGCCATCATGTCTTCTATGGAATCGTGTTGCACAGCGAAAATAGCCTATCTAGAAGCTCTCAATGCGTCGCAGAGCTGTTTTCGGTTATTATTTTAAGATTAGAGCATTTGAAGTGGTCAAACTAGCCATATGTTCAGAAGCATCTAACATAAAATCTTAATCGTCTCGGATATTTCATATAAAAGCAAAGGTTAAAGGTAGGGTAAGTGATAATTTTTGGTTAAAACAAAAAGTATTTTGTTAAAAGGTTAAAGCACTATATTCTGATAGTAATCATTGCTATAGAGTGTTTTTTCAGTAACAGGAGTCTCCCCGTCTCTCCAGCTCTTTAATAAACAGAAAATACATTTTCCGGTAGGTGTCAAAATCTCAGCCAATCAGGAGAAAGTACCCATTTTTAAGGGGGCGGGGCTGGTATAAATATTTTTCAAGCTCATTTTTATAGTGTTCCAGTTCCAATTTTGTCTGCTCATTTCTTAGTGTCATCACTTCAAATTTCACTTGTTTAATCTGTATCCTGATTGAGTTCTCTATCCTGATTGGATAAAATTGGAAATGAAACTGAAACTGAAACGAAAATGCATTTTCTGTTTAATAAAGAGCTGGAGAGACAAGGAGACTCCTTTTACTGAACAAACACTCTATAGCAATGAGTACTATCAGAATATAGAGCTATTTAACACTTATTTTTACCAAAGAAAATCACTTACCCTACCTTTAAAGCCTCAGTCTGTGATTTCTTCACCTGGTTGGCAGTATAGAACAGCAGGAACAATATTACTAAAACATCATAATACTATGATGGGGGGGGGGGGGCTCCTTTCACACAGTTTCACAAGTCAGGACTAGGTCATACAAACATTTTCGTGACACTTTATTTTGCTTTAATCCGTGTACAGCTGCTTTCAAAGCTACTGCTGGTGTCAATAATGTTACTGGTTAATCATGTACTGTAAATCAACACACACAATCTTTCGATATTGCACATTAGCTGCTGCAAACGGCCTGCTAATCTTGCTGGCATGTCTCAGCGTGACCTTTTCTCCGTCTCCTCGTCCCCTCCTACCTGGAATTGTTTTTGTGCCGGCAACATTTATCTTCTTAACTCCCCCAGCTATAAGTAAATGGTCCCACATTTAACTCTGGATTTAACTGTATACAATCTTTCAAGTTTGAAATCCAATCCGCAGTCCTTGTATCTGTTGAATGATGTTGTACACTGCAGGCAACACGAGACGTTGGCCAGAGCGTGGTTTCCATACCAAGAGGATGTTCTGTTAAGCCCCCGGGGATGATGACAAGTATGTCCTCTCTCTCTCTCTCTCTCTTCCACCCTCTTGTTGTTTGTCTCCTCTTTCTATGTTTCTGTATTGTTTTTCATGGTCTATGAGAGTGTGTGCAGGTCATTGTCAGTGTTGCCATGTCTGCTTATTATAAGTGACATTTTGCACCTTTTTCCTCGCGATTTTTTGGAAAATAGCAGATCTACAAGCTCACAGCGTGTAGCATTGTGATGTGTTGTGAGCTTGTAGATCTGCTATTCTCAAACAGCTGATGTTTATACTGTAGTTGTTGCTCATGTGGCTCATGTGGCCTGTTTGCTTCTTTTGGGCTTGTTGTCATAGACCTGGTTGCTTATTTCTCTCGCAGAATCTGGCAAAACTGGTCATCGTCCCAGTACGAAACACCTGCAATCGTTGTTCAATTTAAAGAATTTGACATATTATATTTTACTTAAAGGTAGGGTAAGTGATATTTTTTGGTTAAAACAAAAAATATTTTGTTAAAAGGTTAAAGCACTATATTCTGATAGTAATCATTTCTATAGAGTGTTTGTTCAGTAACAGAAGTCTCTCCAGCTCTTTAATAAACAGAAAATACATTTTCCAGTAGGTGTCAAAATCTCAGCCAATCAGGAGAAAGTACCCATTTTTAAGCTTCATTTGTATAGTGTTCCAGTTCAAATTTTGCATGCTCATTTCTCAGTGTCATCACTTCCAATTTCACTTGTATAATCTATATCCTGATTGAGTTCTCTATCCTGATTGGATAAAATTGGAAATGAAACTGAAACTGAAACAACAATGCATTTTCTGTTTTATAAAGAGCTGGAGAGACAAGGAGACTCATTTTACTGAACAAAAACTCTATAGCAATGAGTACTATCAGAATATAGAGATATTTAACACTTATTTTAACCAAAGAAAATCACTTACCCTACCTTTAAAATAAGTTTGCTGAGATGAAAGCAAGTTGTTTGATATGGATATATTTTGCAACGCCTCAGTCAGTCAGGGGGCGGGGCTGGTATAAATATTTTCCAAGCTCATTTGTCTTGTTTCTTCATGAGCCTGATTGTTCGAGCAAAGTAGCAATTTAGCATTCTACTGCCCTTGTTTCTGTGGCTGGAAAAGTATGCGTGGGTCTGGACAAGTAAGGGTGGTTGAATTTGTACTCCCTTTACTTGCGTTATTGGGGTATTTTTTATTGTTGTCCTGTTATCTGTACAGTACAAAATAAAGATCCATTTACCTCGCACGGCTCACGGCTGTAAATTCAGTTCATGTCATTCACAAATCCATCAGCCCGCGTGTCATCCAAACGTTCATATCCTGCATGGTTGGACTGCTTCAGCAAGTCTGAAAGCTATGGCCGACTTATATGTTGGCGTGTCGCCATCCCAAAATGATTTCTTGTGTTTGGTGAGAATGTGGCGCACGCTTCGTGAATATGATATAAATGGACATTTTCCGTTGACGAAAGAATAATACACATTCTGCGTGGAAGCTTTATGTCTTTTGTCTCTTGGCGTCACACAAACTCCCCTCCCAAACTCATTCTCAGAAACCTGCCTTGTTATGTCTCATTAGCGGTGGTATAAAGGTACAGTAACCTAGTAATACAGTACTTAGCAGGTCACACACTGGACTATTTATATGCAGCCTAGGGCCATTATATGTTGTGGTGTTCCACTTGGCAGATTTTGTCACCCGGGGTGAATGGTTGTTTTTTTGATTGACTCTTGGACTGAGGGGGGGACGTTCTGATGGATTAAAGTTCTCAGTTTTCACGACTGATTTCAGTCATTTGGATTCCATAGAAGTCGGCATGACTTCTATGATGCTGACTTCTATGGAAGCGTGTCACTCACCGAAAATAGGCTATTCACAAGCTTACAACGCGCCTGCGACGTGTTGTAAGCTTGCCTATTTTCGGTTATTAGTTATTTTAAGATTAAAGAGTATTTGAAGTGGTCAAACTAGCCATAGAATACGTACATATGTCCAATCTTCCAAAAAACCCTAATGATATTTCATAAAAAGCAAACGTCAAAGCCTCAATCTGCAATTTCTTCAACTGGCTGGCTGTATGGCTACCAAAACATTATAATTATTTTACATATTTTCCTTAATCCTTAATCAGGCATACATGAACACCTGCTGCAGACTGTCATTTTGTCAACAGGCAGGTATGCCAGGAACTCAACCATTTTGATTTCTTGGGGTTCCCAATCTACACTGTATCATCATTATCAGTGTTCATTTAACTCTGAGAGTGTACAAATGGAACCAAATGGACCCGTTAGGGTCCATTTGGTTCCATTTGTACACTTACAGACATAAGTTACAGACATATACAAAAGTAAAAGTACGTAAAAGTATGTTTATGTTATGAAACACAACGCTGGTGTGAGGGGGGCTCATTTCCCGCCGTTTCACAAATCACAGATTAGGATTTAGCCTAGCAACATTTTTCAGTCGTGAGATTTTATTTTGTTTTAATCCATGTGTTCTATGGAATCCGACGTTTCATTGATCTCATACGTAGGGGTGTGCCGATACACTAATTTCACCAAACGATACGATACGATATTTGGCTCACAACTTCGATACGATTTCGATACGATACGCACTTTTTTTATTATGAAAATATATGGGGGAGAAAAAAAGCAAATGCAAACAAATAATTCTGTTTTTGCATTATTCAGCCATGCAAACTTGTAGCTTTTCAGCTACAATAGCCGTTTTGAATCCAAATAGGGCAATAGTGTGACACCTGACCCGAAAAGAAACCAACATGTTGTCACACTTTTTTCAAAACTATATTTTTTCCCCCCAAAACGATACATATCGTCACGAAAACGTATCACGATATATCGCGGGGTGTGTGGATTTGTCTCGGTGGGCCGGCCCAGATCCTCCACCCCTGAAGTGCTCTTATAGACACAGACGTCCCACTCCAATACACACTCTCACTCTTATAAAGGTGCACTCCTGCTCTCTGTGCGTGTGTCCGTCACTGTCACATACAAGGATGGCTAGCCGCCAGTCTGTTGGTGTCAAGAGTTATGAAGAAGGTTGAAGGGCAACTTGGGACAGGAGGCTGTAATTCAGATGCAGAACGTGTGTGTTGGTGTGTGTGGGGGACGGGGGGGGATTATTAATCACTGTCAAATGTGTGTTAGAAAAGTCTGACCAGACTGTCAATCAATCCTTAAAGAGGTGGTGCCATGGATTTGCACTTTTTCTGTTTTTCATGTGTCTATGAGGTTGATAGAACTTCATGAAGCCCCCTGGTGGTGTTTTTATGGTGTTTTATGTCTGTTATATCTCTCTGACTATTCTGAGTTTCTACCTGGAGGCTGAAACCTTGAGGGTCAAACGTGCCAATAGAAAAACAGCCCTTTAGTGACATAGTAAAAATATACCCTCATTATCATAACACAACAGGTGTGGGCATGAGGAGGAGGAGGGACTAGGACAGGTGGGTGGTGCTATGGTGGAGGTGAGAACCAGGTATACTTAATGAACTGGAGGCGTGTCCACATAAAAACATAATTTTAACGATTTCTGTATACTTTTTTGAAAAAAATCTTCCTCCTAGTATAACCATAATGCCTGATGATTATGTTTTAGGGGGGGGGGGAAATAACTGAAAATCACGGCACCCCGTCTTTAATTATATAGCACATTTTGTACATTGAAATGAAAGCAGTATAAAAAACAGAATAATACAATAAAAAATACATAGAAGTACAACAACTAGTAGTACTGCATTGCTGTTGTATGCCTCAGTCAACCAGTTGCTGTTTACATCCGTGTACGTCCTGTCCAAACTCATACGGTATATTTAGTGAATGAAGACTTGGAAGAAAGTGATATGTCCTCAAGGCATTCCTGAGATACGGTGTTGACAATGTAGCTTGGGACAAACTCCAGGTCACCGTGACCTTGACCTTTGACCTCTCTAATCAGTTCATTCATCCTTGAGTCCAAGTGGACATCTGTGCCAAATGTCATGAAAATTCCCTCAAGACGTTCCTGAGATATCGCGTTCACAAGGTTGGGACGGATTGACTGACAGGCCAGGAACATACTGTAATGCCTCTCTCTCTGCTCTAGGCTTTTGCCAGCGCCAGCAGGGGAATAAAAAAACCCTAAGCAGACGGATATAAGTATTTTTTTATGAAAACGGTTTCTACAAAGGATAGGAGTGCTTGAAATCACATTTGCATCATCGTCAAAATCGCTTCCATCTTGCAAATTTTTTTCAAATGTCAAACCCAAACCAAATCTCCTTTCTTCCTCTTAGTCTTAGCTTATTGTTTTAGTGTAGTTCACCCAAAAAATGACTTATTTTCTATCGATTGCACACCCCATGAAGCCTTGAATCCATGGATTTAATTTGATGACACCCGGTCATCAAATTATTGGCTTAGGAATGCCACAACAACAAAAATAAATCCATGAATTCAAGGCTTCATGGGGTGTGCAATTGATAGAAAATTTGTATTTTTTTGGGTGAACTCCAACTGTAACATTTTTCTTTTCTTTTGCTTCTAATAAAATAGTTTTTAAGATGTTTTGTAAAGCGACTTTGGGTACTAAGAAAAGTGCTATATAAGTCTGATGTATTATTATTATTAGTGTGGTTGCCCTAACAGGGCAACCAGACTATAGTACTCTATACACTTTCTTCCACTTCAAGATAAACAATATTTCGAACCGCATCTCCTCCCACAGTTTTTATCCCCTAATGTTGTGCCATATATCAAAATGACCGTCTAAATCGGGAATCGTGCGCTTGTATTTTGCTAAGAGATTGGTTAAATAGTTTAATTGATATTGATTTATTAGTGCATTAAATTCACCCATCCACTTTAATGGAAAAGTGAAAAAACTCAAATTCAAGTATTTCTTTCTCAGAAACCGTAAGAGCTAGAGTTACCAGATTTGGAGGGAAAATTCATAATATTGTCCGAAATTAATGGAAAAAATATCACACCATTTGGCCTCATGGTGGCGCTATAACAGCCCCCTTTACCTTTTGGCCTGTAACTCTTGAACCGTAGGTCCGAAAATCAAAATTTCTTTTCACCTGGATTCCTTGGGTCACTACGCATCTCCCCATATAGGCCACGCCCATTTGCGTCAGGATAGATTTTTTGATATTGATTTATTTGTGCATTAAATTTCCCCATCCACTTTAATGGGAATTGCAAAAACTCCCATTCAATTATTTTTTTCTCGGAAACCGTAAGGGCTACAGTTACAAGACTTGGAGGGGAGGTTAATAGTTTTTTTCAAAATTATTAAAAAAAGAATCACACCAGTCGGCCACATGGTGGCGCTATAACAGCCCCCTTCACCTTTTGGCCTATAACTCTTGAACCGTAGGTCGTAAAATCAAAATTTCTTTTTCCCTGGATTCCTTGGGTCACGACGCATCTTCCCATATAGGCCACGCCCATTTGCGTCTGGATAGATTTTCCGCCATTTTGAATTTTCTAAAAAACACACTTTTTGCTCCTTTTCCTTCAATTTTTTTCCAAATCTCACACAAATCGGTACACGTGATCTATGGACCCATGCGATAAACCTATCCAAGCGGAATTTTGATAGTCCGTACCGTCCGTCCGTAAATGGCTTCCAAAGTTAGCGGGAGGGGCCCGTTTGACCAAAAATGCCATAAATCACGAACGAAACGTCCGGTCAATCCCAAATTTGAATCACATGTCGAGGGTGGTATACTAAACCAATCCCCAAAAGCATTTCTACTTTGATCCATAGGGGGCGCCACGAATGCTCCAAATGTAACCGTTTGATGCAAAAACCTTATATTGGGGGGATCGATCCTCTCAAAATGAAACGCAAGCCATCTCAGGAGTGACGACACAATGTAATTGGCGCAGCCTCCGACGTTATTCCTCCCGGCGTATTCCTCGAGTCCCGGCGGCCGCGACCCGCGACCGGCGTCGGCGCAACCACACTCTGCAATTTCCCCGGAATTGCGACGCGTCTAGTTATTATTATTATTATTAAACATTTTCTGAAATTAGCAGAAATAGCAGGCTTGTAGATCAGCTATATCTGCAAAATGTCAGTAATTTATTTGTGTATTTCAGTTATTTGTCATATCTGCCCTGTGCAATTTTTTATTACGAAGCCTAAAAGCCAAACAGAAATGTAATCTTTATTCATAATGTTCCAATGTTAAACGACAAACACAATTAAATTGTTAATCGCAATTATTTGAGCGACAACTAATCGCCAAGTAAAATCTTGAAATCGTGTCATGATAGCTATACCTGCACCAAACATTCCATCATGCATAGAGACTGCATGTTGATTCTCCAATATAGGCTATAGAATTAGATCAGGGGTTCCCAAACGTTCCCATGCCAAGGAACCCAAATAGCCATAACCTCTGGCCCAGTGGTGTGTTCTACCGTCAGATGCTGTATACGCCGTACACAGTCCAGATTATTTTTGGAAGAAGCGTATACAGTCTAATAACCATTTCATCCATTGAAAACGCGAGAGCGTATACCCACGACCATGCGCATCGTATCGTAGCGTATACCTTCCGAAAAGAAATAGAACACAACACTGCTCTGGCCGCCCTATTGTGAAATGTCTAAAAAAAAACAACAACCTGACAATCCGACAATACGAAAATAGCCTATCAAGCTCACTCCCCGTTGCAGCGGAACATGTTGTGGGTTTGTAGATAGCCCAATGTTTGTGTGGGTTTGACAAAATGTTCTTTTTTACAATAATGTTTTTTTTGCCCCCACTTTGAAAACCACTGAATTAGAATATGCTCAACTGATGTCCTCAATAAAATAATAAACCAAGAGCACAGGGATGTGACATCCCTGACAAAATACAAATAAATCAATAATAAAATTGATAATGGTGCTAGTGGGCAATACTTGGGCCAAACAACAACAAATGACTTAATAGTCCATTTTATCATTGGTAAATGGTAAATGGTGCATTTATATAGCGCTTTTATCCAAAGCGCCTTACATAGATTGTGCATTACATTCACCCATTCACACACACATTCATACACCGATGGTGGAGGAAACCATGCAAGGCACCAACCTGCTCATCGGGAGCAATTAGGGGTTCAGCGTCTTGCGCAAGGACACTTCGACACTAACTCGGGATCAAACTGGGAACCTCGAGGTTGCCATCCGGCCGCTCAGGCGGCCACTCTACCCACTCTACCCCTAAGCCACTGCCGCCCATCATTGATGAATGAATGGAAATATCTCACAAGGATGTCATAATGTCGACTTGTTTGCTTGCTGTTGAAGTTGACATTGTCACTCCATAGATGACATGTCTGCTCTTGCAATAGAATTGTAACACCAATATGTGTGGCAGCTCTGGACTGACTGGCGTGTGTGTGTGTGTGTGTGTGTGTGTGTGTGTGTGTGTGTGTGTGTGTGTGTGTGTGTGTGTGTGTGTGTGTGTGTGTGTGTGTGTGTGTGTGTGTGTGTGTGTGTGTGTGTGTGTGTGTGTGTGTGTGTGTGTGTGTGTGTGCGCGCGCGTGCGTGCCTAAGATTTATGATGGCTGTGATACTGGTTAGGCATCTACACCTGTGATATCAAATATGTATGTGCGTATGTATAGTGTGTGAGCATTTACTGTGTGTGTGTGTGTGTGTGTGTGTGTGACCTGTCATCTGCTTAGACAGAACGGTGGCTCCATCGAGGACATGCTTAAAGGTGGCCCAAGTCAGTGGTTTTCCAACCTTTTTCATGTATTTGCATTTGGCAGCGGACCCCCATCTGCCCCCACCTATAATTCTACAAAGCCCTGTCTGTGCGTGCATCCCCAAAATCTCTACAAGCACAAGTGTGTGTTGGAACTGTTGCATGTACCACGTACTAACACTTTTTATGCCTGATGTACTGTCTGTGCACAGCGCATAACCCAAACTGCACATACTTTGGGTGCTCATATCCCCCGACGGGTATGGTCTTGTGTGTGTGTGTGTGTGTGTGTGTGTGTGTGTGTGTGTGTGTGTGTGTGTGTGTGTGTGTGTGTGTGTGTGTGTGTGTGTGTGTGTGTGTGTGTGTGTGTGTGTGTGTGTGTGTGTGTGTGTGTGTGTGTGTGTGTGTGTGTGTGTGTACGCGCGCGTGCACGTGCCTAAGATTTATGATGGCTGTGATACTGGTTAGGCATCTACACCTGTGATATCAAATATGTATGTGCGTATGTATAGTGTGTGAGCATTTACTGTGTGTGTGTGACCTGTCATCTGCTTAGACAGAACGGTGGCTCCATTGAGGACATTAGATCAGGGGCTTAAAGGTGGTCCAAGTCAGTGGTTTTCCAACCTTTTCATGTCAAGGACCCTCAAATTGGATGTATTTGGCAGCGGACCCCCATCTGAAAATAATGTTGTGCCAGGGACCCCCAGAAGAGGAATTTGGGGTAAAAACAATTCAAAATGAGTCTGTGCACAGACAGTAAGTAAATCAGGCATAAAAAGTGACTTGCAGGTCCAACACACACACACTTGTGCTTGTTTCACACACATGATTTGGCAACCCGGGAGCCAGCAAACACAAAAACGCTAATAAACAGCTGACATTTGGGGAAAGCGAAAAACGGGCTTCGGTGTTCCGTGCACATGGTACTGGTCAATGGCTGTGTCCAAATGCAGATCAATTGCTCCAGCCACTGAGGAGAACCGGGCAGAAGAGATTTTGGGGACGCACGCACAGACGCACAGACAGAGCTTTGTAGAATTATAGGATGATGAGAGCGATCTCATGCAGGTAACAGGAACAAGTGCAATTGGTATAGGGATGAAACAAAGAAAATGAGCTGACAGAATTGGAAATAAACCACTACAAATGTTAAGCTGATATGTTACCTTTTTGGAGTTCTCTCTACTGATTGAATATAATTGGTATCCTGGACCTGAACAAAATATTTTGAGCTGGAGAGACAGGAAGACTCCTGTTACTGAACTAACACTCTAGTCTATAGCAATGATTAAGGGTGCAAAACTTTTACTGAAACACATCTGACTAGAGTCTAATTCAGTGATTCTCAAAGGTCCTCTGGTGGGTCCCCAAATAAGTGGCAAAACACACAAGATTTTATTGAGTAAAAAATCATGGTACTTTTTTCTTTAAAACCTTGAACCTTGAAACCGTCATTGTGATACCGACAAATAAAAACTTAATGTATACCACGTTAGTTCAATTGATCCAAGCCGTAGCACAATCAATTCTTAAAATGAACATCCCCTGAAAATGCACGTGCCCCACCCATCTGACCACTTAAAGGATAATGTTGGACTAAGTTTTTCTTACCTTTTCTATGATGTTATGATATCTTAGGATGAATAGTACAGTTGAAAAATTTCATAACTCCTTCCCGGCTCTTCCCAGCTTAAAACGTGCACGGATAGGCCTTGCGTTAGATCGCGTATTTTAATAGCTTTTTCTTCTTTTTTTTTGTGAGATCTGACGTTCATAGTGACAGAACACTATGTAACCAAAAAAAAAAAAAAAAAAAACTAAGTCTCGCTAGACAAGATTGAAATCTCGTCTACGGAGACTTCTGTTTTCCTTTTTTTTGTTGTTTTTTTTTGACAATGTTCTGTCACTATGAACGTCAGAAAAATAAAATAAAAAAGGCTATTAAAATATGTGATCTAACGCAAGGCCTATCCGCGCACGTTTTAAGCTGTGGCAGACCCGGGATGGAGTTATGACATTTTTCTACTGTACCATTCATCCTAAGATATCATAACATCATAGAAAAGGTAAGAAAACCTTAGTCCAAAATTCTCCTTTAACACTGCTGCCGTGTTAAGATGGGTGGGCCACAAACACACTTGAGATTTTCAACTGGGTCCTGATCCAGAAAAAGTTGAGAACCACTGCTGCGCAGAAACCCATCTATACAGAGCTTTAACTTTTTAACAAAAGTTTTTTTTAAGTCATATACTGTATAGAGTTATGAAAATTAATGACCATACCTTTAGGCCCGAAAACCAACCTCTCACCAAACACAAGAAATCATTTCGGGATGGCGACATATAAGAGTCATGTGTTTAATGTCCTCAAAGATTTTCGACCGCCGATTTTCGATTGTGTTTTGGCCATTGTCGCCCGTTTTTCTTTAATAACGAGGGCTAGGAAGGTGGGACGGTGACAAACTAAACTATATACCTGAGTAAAGTTCACTTTGAGCTGCATCCAACACATCCACTGCCATTTCCGTTAGGCCGCTAGGGGCAGTTGAAATTTCTTTTTTGGGGGTAATATTTTCTTTTTCTTTTTTCTTCACGGAACCCGAGGCTTGGCCTGGCCCGAAAACATCGGGTAGGGTCGTTTTCGGGCAGAATTTGAGAACTATAATACTGTGTAACATTCAGCTCAACAGTCTTTGAGGCGACGCCTCTTGTAGCTCCGCTCCAGCAAAAACAATAAGCAACATATATGAAAAATATATCAGTGCTTATATAAAAAAAATACTTGTTTAATTGAAAAAAATGCGATGTAATCGCATCGTCCAACACCGACTCGGGACTCCTGAATCGATGCCTTCCACACCCTCCTGTTGTTTGCTCCGCTGTCGCACCGCAGTGTGTCTACGAAAGTAGTGTGCTGCTATTGTTAGCTCCGCTGTCGCACCGCGGTGTGCCTCTTTCCCCTCCTGGCTGTGCCCTGGGTTGGCTCCCACAGTGTCGGACTGACACTGACACTTACACAAATGTCACTTACACCACCTTAAATGTTCCAGGTGCACGTTAATGCTGCGTGGCACGTTGGACGCACCATGGCTCATGCCAGTAGCGGCAAATACACATCAGTCAGGTGTGTGTGTGTGTGTGTGTGTGTGTGTGTGTGTGTGTGTGTGTGTGTGTGTGTGTGTGTGTGTGTGTGTGTGTGTGTGTGTGTGTGTGTGTGTGTGTGTGTGTGTGTGTGTGTGCATGTTCACTGGTGGTGATAGAGCAGGATAGATAGATAGATAGAGTATTTTTTCCATCTCACAAATGGCAATCTGACTTCAAAGGGAATATTTATGGAACCATGCGTGTGTATTGCATGCTGCCAAGTACAGTATGCCTATTTTAATTGCGGACTATTTATGTCGCGCTGCAGGAGGAGGGGGGGGGGGAGTCGGGGCATGCAACACTACTCCTGCCTTCAAAGACAAATGAACAGCAGCGTTGCAGGCAGTGGCCGCCGGCCATGCAGCTCTGCTTTCTGCCCATACCAACTGTTTTTATGACTCTTGCTTTGCTTGACCAATCTTTCTGTCTCTCAAGTCTTAATTTATGCTCTGTTGCATGATGGTGTCGCACGTCAAACATAGCAGAGCCACACGCATTGTGACAAATTATGAATCACGCTTCGACCACCCTCCTTGCTCTCTCTCTCTCTCTCTCTCTCTCTCTCTCTCTCTCTCACACACAACTTACTCTTCTCATCTTGTTATTATCTTTCTTTTTTGTCTTACTCTCCTGAGTCTCCTCTTACTTTATCCGCTCTTTTGCGCCCCCCCCGCCCACACACACACACACACACACACACACACACACACACACACAGCCGTCAGTTTGATGCCTTTCACAGCAGGGTATCGGAGGGGATCAGCAGTGCCTAGGACTCAAGCTGTTGACAGAGGTGATTTACACTCTCACACGGCTAACTGTGCACTTATACCCCCCCCTCCCCACACGCAGACACACACAGACACACACACACACACACACACACACAATTATATACGTTCACTTCTCCCCTCACAAACACACCCATGTCGTATATACACAAGCCGGAATCGCCGTTTGACATTTGGCCGTCCGTCCAATGGGCTAGTGTGAGGCACAAGGGCATTTTAAAGCTCGGCCAGGTGCAACACACACACACACACACACACACACACACACACACACACACACACACACACACACACACACACACACACACACACACACACACACACACACACACACACATACATGACACCCGCTCCTCTCTGACTCTCACCTTCTTACTCCACTCAAAACTCCCTCACTCTCAATGAAGGGGGGCAGAAGAGGGGGAAGCGATCTACCTGTTTAGTTTTTTTTGGGTGCCTAGCAATTATAGCAATTAATCCCTGGAGGACAGACTGTCTGACACTTCCAGACAGATTCACAGACGGGACAGATACCGTAGAGAGACACACACATATCCTACAATTAGAGCAGTGATATAACAGTAGCCGTAAGAGGAGAGATCAGAGCGTCTCGTTAAGCTGCAGCCATGTTAAAATATGGTCGTAGTAACTTCACCTGGAATGGAACGCTGCGAGAGCTGGAGACCAGCTACCCTGCATCCTGCAAAGGTAGACATGCACGCTCGTATGCACGCACGCATGCACGGATATACGCAGGAAGGCATGGCACACACACTACATTTGGGTGTATGTGTGTGTGTGTAAAAGTTATGAAGATGCCTCGGGAGATGTGTTAACTGCAGGGTAAGGCAGGGTTTATCTGTGTGCGTGTGCGTGTGCGTGTGCGTAAGTGTGTGTGCGTGCGTGTGCGTGTGCGTGCGTGCGTGTGTGCATGTGAGCAAGTAAGAGAGACAATAAGAGAAGGAGAGAGAGAGACAGACAGACAGACATCTTGAGCCAGCATCTTGAATGCTGAATAGCCCTGTACCAAGACACAAAGAGGTTGTTTAGGGGGAAACTGAATCACATTATGAATTCTGGATAGGACTCTCCACTCATTTTATTTTTGAAACCTGATTACCTGTGTTTGGCCCAGGAGTGGCAATCAGACTACCCTGTTTCACCCGGGATTGGAAACCGGGGCTAATTTCTCCGGAGCGCGTCTAGTGCCGCTGCTATCTTGGCTATGTGTCTATGTTATGTCCTGAATGTGAGAGTGGATTCTCTGTCTTGTCAAGCAGTGAAGTGTGGCATCGGGAAGCCTGGCATTATAGAACGCAAATGTCAAACTTTAATCATTAGAAATGTGGCCATTATGTAAACTAACGACATATAGTTTGATTGCGTTGCACGTGCAAATGTAGATGCATGTGCTAGTTTACAATACATGCAAAGAAGCAAAGCGTGGAATGTAAACAATGTATTGTATGTAGAGTGAATGTAAACAGACACATTAGCTACAGACAGGAATTTGAGGTGAAAATTGTAACAGGGGCTAATGTAACCTAGTATCACATTATGAATGGACTAAACTCCAACAAATACAAAAAATTCAAATGTAGCATTTACAATACATGGCATGTACCATGTTGTTTTGCTGTATTAAGGCCAACAAAAGGATGTGCATAATATTCTATGCATTTGAAGTACTATGGACACAGCATGCAATGAAGATACAGTAGCATGCAAAGTGGCACCAAGAGAAATTTCACACCACCGTCTTTTGGCTGGCATCCGGAGACATACATGATACTTGTGTGTGCGTGTGTGCTCGTGTGTGTGTGGGTGTGTGTGGGTTTGTGTGTGTGTGTGTTGTGATATCTCTCTGAGCTCCTGAAACCCTACATCCCAGCTAGAGCTCTGAGGTCTGCTGATAAGCTACTGCTGGTCGAGCTCAAAACTAGCAAGAGAACCAGGGGCGCACGCGCAATCGTGGCTGCAGCTGCCCTTCCATATTAGATCTGCTCAGTCCATCAATGTTTTTAAGTCCCTGCTTAAGACTCATTTCTTTTCTTTTGCTTTTAATCTCACATGAGCGTTTTATTTTTGTGCTATACGTGTTTTGTGCTCATGCTTACATGTATATGTGTTTTGCTTTGTTTGTTGCTCCTGCTCTGTAGCAGCTTTGGTCAATCTTGGTTGTTTTAAATGTGCTCTATAAATAAAGTTTGATTTACGATTAACATAACTAATTACTTTAGTTTTTATATCAAGTAATAAGTAATGTAATATAATTACTTTTTAAATGTAATTAAAGAGTAACTTATTACACTTGATGAGTAACTTGTTACGAGTAGCTTGCCCAACACTGGCTACATGTGTTTGAGTCTGTGACCAGTACATGACCAGAGCAGCTGTGAGGTGAGCATAAGTACATGAGTGTGTACACATGTGTGTTCTTGTGTAGGGTGCTACTTGATTGCTCAATGGTTGTATCATGTGTTGCCAGGAGCTGCGACCCTCAGATCTAAAACCTGTCCTATTTTAGCCTTTAGCCCCGAGTCTAGCCATGCTCAAAGATAGTATTTCACACCACCTGTATTGCATAACACCTATCTATCTGTCTGTCTGTCTGTCTGTCTGTCTGTCTGTCTGTCTGTCTGTCTGTCTGTCTGTATGTCTTCTCTTCATTCCCATGTGCAATAGAGTGCTTTACTACTGCAGAGTCAGTCACATGCACAGTATAATTGTCTCCGCCAGGCCAGATGGAGATTGTGTTTAAACCCCCGTGGGTCCATCCGTCTGTGTGTGTGTGTGTGTGTGTGTGTGTGTACAGCTAACCTCCGGCATCTCCCAGTAGGCCAAGGAAGAACCGCCACCTCAAACTCACTCACTCACTTTTAATTCAACAGAATGTTCTTTTAAGCTTAGTGTTACACATGAGGATGTTTTTGAATCCAGCTGATGAAATCTAAATAAGGAAACCACGTGAGCATGCACCGATTAGATCCAGAGCAGTCTAAACGCCCCTAGAGGTTGTGCTGCTCCCTAAAAGCCCAGTTCACACCAATGATTCGCAATGCAACTAGTTGTCTCCGCCAGGCCGAAAGGCATGGCGAGAGAGTATGTTTTGCCCCCTGTCCGTCCGTCCGTCCGCCCGTCCGCCCGTCCGTCCGTCCGTCCGTCCGTCCTTCTGTCTGCGAGCAGCTAATCTCCGCCACCGTTGGCCCGGTCGCTGTGAAACTGCGCACACACACTCCCTGGATGCCACAGCAGAACCTCTGGCCCACATTTTTCAGATCAGCCTGTCATAGTGCCACCATGAGGCCGACTTTTGCAAAACACATTTTTGGATATTACTCCTACAGATTTTGTCCGAACAACACGCAAATCGGTACACAGTATCACTACAGTCATGTGATCAACACGGATCTGTCCGATTTTCCATATTACGTCCGGATTGGCTAAGATTGGCTTCCAAAGTTTGCAGGATTGGTTCGTTTTGAACAAAATGCCTCAAATCCTGAACGCAGCATGTGATTGCCGTGAAATTTTCCACGTAGATTCCCACTTGGCCCAGGAAGAAATGCCACTTAAAAATGTTCACATCAGCCTCATGGTGGCGCTATAACAGGCCGATTCACGTCTTTACCTATAACTGCACCGATCTATGTGAAACTTTGCACACACACTCCCTAAAGGCTAAGGAAAAACCTTTGCCCTGCATTTTTCACATCTGCCTTTTAGAGCGCCACCAGGAGGCTGACTTTTGTAAAACACATTTTTTTTCTCTTACTCCTTCAGATTCTGTCCAAAAAAACACGCAAATCGGTACACAGTATCTCTATAGTCATGTGATCAAGATGGATGTGTCCGATATTTCATATTCCATCCTACTTGCCTAACATTGGCTTCCAAAGTTTGCAGGATAAAGCTTGAAGGTCAGTTTTGAACAAAATTCCTCAAATCATGAACGCAGCGTGCAATTTCCGTGAACTTTTGTAAGCACATTCCAACTAGGCCGAGGAAGAAATTCCCCCCTTTTCACATTGGCCTGTTATAGCGCCACCAGCAGGTCTAATTTAGCAAACCACATTTTTTGAACAAAATGCCTCAAATCATGTCCGATTCGTGTCCGATTGCCGTGAAAGGCCTAAGAAGAAATGGAAACCTTTTTACATTGGCCTATTATAGCGCCACCAGGAGGCCAAGATAACCTACCTGACCTGGCGGAGACTTGTGCTCCGAGGAGCACTTTTTCTAGTTGCAACATGAAACCACAAAACCCTTTGCAACCGGACAGTCCACACCCAGGTGCCGAGCTGCGATCGATTGCCGTTTCCATGGCGATATGTGATAAACAACAGACGGTGCTGCCCTTAAAACTGGACAGTGACTGACAGACGCTGACAGACACGAAGAGTTACAACCAACTGGAAATTGGATGAAGGGTGGCAGTCGATTACGAGATATATTGCGTGAAAAGTTGTTAATTTGGCCTGAGGCTGGCGCTAGAGGATGTGTCATGGGGTTAATAGTCTAGCCTAGTTTATGCTGTTTAACGACTGGGCTCATGGCTCATAGCTCTGGACATTTAGGCTCAATAGACGGGCTCACTGCTAAAGCTCCGAGTCATTAATGACGCGGTGTGATCCGCTAGACATTTCAGACAGGAAGTACGAGCCAAGTGGCTCGCAGCCTGTGAGATGTTCCAAATTATGTTCAGGAGCCAAAAAAACCCGGCTCACAGGGGTTGTCTTACAAGGTATAAATTAGGCTTTGGGGTTCATCTTCCAAGGAGCATGAATGCACTCAGCAAGTTTCATGGCAATCTGCTCGTTATCTCCGCCAGGCAGGCAGAGATATTGCGTTCAGCTGTGGGTGTCTATCTGTCGGGTCCATCTGGCTGTCCGCAGCTAATCTCGCAAACTTCTAGGCCGATCAGTGTCATGTTTCTTGCACGCTGACAGCAGGCCAAGGCCCTCAATTCCCAAATATTTTCCAAAATGGCTAACGACAACTGTCATTTTTGTGAATTAATAATAGCAGAGCAATCTTCCCTCCTGGCTATCGGATATGTGTCCTGCAAGGCTATGGACCAGAGTTAGCCAATTAGGCGCCTGCCCGTCCGGCTTATCGGATCAAACAACTTACTACCCAATTACAATAGTCCTGTCACTCCACCTTATGGGATGTACCGGTACTAGCCAGTCACAGGCATTCAATTTGCTGCCACAGCCCAAGGCTCCAGACTGAAATGCCAACTTGTTAAAATTGCATTGAAGTTGATAAAAAGTTTATTTTTCTTTGTCACACCGACACCAACATTGTGCTTGTGAAGTAGTGTTGTTCTTAATGGTGAAGATGAAGTTGTATTAAGTTGTTCAAAAAAATGCTATGTCCATTTAGAGACAAGCCTATAGGCAGCTCTCCACCGCACTGATATCGGCCCCGACTCGGCCACGGAAGGCGCTGGAAAGCGTCTCCTGCCGACAACCTGCCGACCACCTGTTGAAGATAGCAGCGCTGTGTCGTCGGGTCGGGGCTTCTAGATTATCGTCGATGAACGACCGAGCAGGTTTGGTCTTGTCCCGACCGGTAGAGCTGCCGATAGCCGTGGGGTAGTGAAGAGGGGGGAGAGAGGGGGGAAACGGTTTGGTCCGAGCTGCAGTCCGAGCTGGCTCCAGTCTTGCCAGATTCTGTGAGTGAAACAAGCGACCAGGTCTATGAAAACAAGCCCAAAAGAAGTGACCAGTTGCACCACTTGAGCCCTATTACATCAGCTATTTTCAAAAAGAATCTTGAAAGCATGCCCAATTAAGCAACTACACTTCATAAACAGTTTGTGCTGAACTAAATGCCAACTTTTGCCAACAGACTGCCAGTCTGTTGTAGTCTGTTGTAGTCTGTTGCAGTCTGTTGTAGTCTGTTACAGTCTGTTGTAGTCTGTTACAGTCTGTTGTAGTCTGTTGTAGTCTGTTACAGTCTGTTGTAGTCTGTTTGGTGGAGAGTCACCTTATTGCACACTGCCTTCGGTAGCTTGACTTCGTGTCTATGACGCTTTTTTGTTGCATCCTCCGCAAATCCCACAGGGAGTGTTTCAGAAGCATATAAGTCTGTCTTTTTACAATGAGTTTGCCCTTGATAATGACCATTACTTTTTTTTAAAAAATAGTGCATTTGATGTCATTTTCATTTAGATGCTTTTGAGGGACACTGTAGTATGATCAAGTAGGGCCTTACTTTACGAAAAAACACAACAAGTTAAAATATGGATATGATAATAATAGTTTTATTCCCGACAGCAAGGATATCTTTTGGGTTAATTGGTTAGTTGTGGTGGATCAGTACAGAAGGCAGTACAGAACCCTTCCATGCCTGCCAAGGACACCTAAGTAGCCATAGTCTTTGGCTATGACCTGTTGTGAAATGACAAAAGAAATGTTCAAAAGCAACAATGTGAGCTGTTGTAAAAAAATAAATAATTACACATCTGAGTGGGCCTTCCAGAACTATCACAGACTACATGGCCATTAAATCTATTATGAGAGGGACCTTATGTAACTGCATTGATTTACGGAATCGAGCCGGAATTGCCGTTTGACATTTGGCCGTCGTTTAAAACTCGGCCAGGTGCAACACACGCACACGCACAGCACACGCACACACACACACACACACACACACACACACACACACACACACACACACACACACACACACACACACACACACACACACACACACACACACCAAAACTGTCCAGGGGCAGAAGTGGAGCTGGCCGTTCCAACATGTGGGTGCAAGCTGCTGAAATCATAGCCCTACCCTACCATGATAGTATAGGTGAAATTGCAAAATAAGCATAGTGATATGGCTTACGTGTACAAAGTAGCCAAAATGTGGCATATTTATTTTATTTATCAAATTGGCATGGTTTAGCCTAAATATGCTATGAATCCATAATCTCCCAAGCCTAAATCATTTGCAAATTCATCAGTGGGCTTAGCTTTGTCCAGATCAATATTTCTAGTTACATCCATCAGTTCCTTGCACAATGTCGTTATTGCAATGTGTAGAACATTTTAATATTCTGTAACATTTAACTTTAGCTTGTCTCTGACATATCCTTTTGATACAGGCATTGACACTAAGGGTGCGTTCGGAAATTGCGCACCGGGGCGCACTCGCCTGTTAGTTTGTATTGGCCAGTAAGCTCAGTGCTATTTCCGTTGTGTAAATAATGCTGATTTCATCAATATAACATTTTGTAAAAATAAATAACTACACATCTGAGTGGGCCTCCAAGAACTATCACAGCCTACATGGCCATGAATGCAACTACATTTATTTACATTATTGACGACACACAATAACCCAAAACTCATGTGAGCATTGTCAGCTGCTGTTACACGAGCCAGTCTGTTTATTCTTAATTCAATTAATATGATTGACGATTCATTTAGCTGAGCGCTGAATAAAATGTTGAATGTAATACTCCTGGCAAAATGCAAATCCAGGTTGAACTAGGGGGGTTGGGGGGCCCTAAAGTTAAACATATTGTGCTACGGTAGTTTGTTTTTTGTCCTTTAAATGTATAAAATCCCTGGCTGTGTAGGAATGTAAAATGATTTGCCCCCAGCGGTTATTAGTGCGCTGTTGATTATGCATATCTGTTTCTCATTTGCTATGTTACTATGGCAATAACCTCTATAAACAGATTTCAGGGTTCAGGGTTCCAAGGTTGCTATGGCAATGTCACGTAGAAGTAACAACACACGTTTGTAGGTTTGTGCATGTGTGTCTTTGTGTGCATAATGCACTGTATAAGTGTATAGGTATTTGTGTGCGTTTGCACGCCTGCACAGGTGTACACAATAACTGTCAATGTTGGAATTCACCTTTGTTTTGACACACACACATACATAGTAGTCATAAAAAGAGTAAGGTGTGTGTGTGTGTGTGTGTGTGTGTGTGTGTGTGTGTGTGTGTGTGTGTGTGTGTGTGTGTGTGTGTGTGTGTGTGTGTGTGTGTGTGTGTGTGTGTGTGCATGTGCATGTGCATGTGTGTGTGTGTGTGCACGGCGGTGTGCATGTGTGTCTTTGTATGCATAATGCACTGTATCAGTATGTATGTATTTGTGTGCGTTTGCACGCCTGCACAGGTGTACACAGTAACTGTCAATTTTGGAATTCAACTTTGTTTTGACACACACATAAAAGTAGTCATAAAAAGAGTAAGATGTAAGATGTGTGTGTGTGTGTGTGTGTGTGTGTGTGTGTGTGTGTGTGTGTGTGTGTGTGTGTGTGTGTGTGTGTGTGTGTGTGTGTGTGTGTGTGTGTGTGTGTGTGTGTGTGTGTGTGTGTGTGTGTGTGTGTGTGTTACTTGAGTACTGTACTTAAAGGACAACTTTGTTTTTTTACAACCAAGGTTTATATTTTAGCTTGTAATTAAAGTAAATAAATGATGAGTGTAATTTTTTTTTCATTTACTGCTTTCTATAGTTTTAGCATTTTTTGCGATATTTTTTACAGTGGGCGGGGGCATTCTGTCCGGTGGCTAAATATGCCTTTTTTACACAATAAAAAAGGTCCGGCTGTCTGAGATGGCCAGATGTGAGTTATTGGGGGCTAGAAGAGCTACTGTAAATAATAATAAAGAAAACGCCGGGTTATTGTGTTAAAAAAATACATATTTAGCCACCGGACAGAATGCCCCCGCCCACTGTGAAAACACTGTAAAAAAGATTGTGAAAATTGCTAAAACTATAGAAAGCAGTACAATTTTTTTTTTTTAACACTCATCTTTTATTTACTTTAATTACAATCTAAAACATAAACATTGGTTGTAAAAAACCAAAGTTGTCCTTTAAACTGTAAACGTAAATGTTTTGAGCAGCTGTACTTAAGTTGAGTATTTGTATTTTTGGATACTTTTTAACCTACATGAGCAATATTGAGTCTGTTATTGGTTCTAAATATCCGTTCCAATATATTGTCGGGTGGTAAAGAAATGGCAAAAGTAGAAGATTTGCAAGTTTAAAGCGCGTCACTTCGTGCCACGTTCCAAGCTTGTAGATCTGCTACTTTTGATGCTTTTGTGTGACGCTGTAGTATGATCAAGTAGGGCGTTAATTTAAGTTAAAATATGGAGATGAGAGTTTTATGCCCGACAGCAAGGATATTCTTCCAATAAACAGGTCCCTCTCGTTTCCAATGGGCCCCCTACTTTGAAAACCTATGGGAGAACCTTGAGGTGCGAAGGGAAAAGGGGAAAAATCGCTCGGATATCCACAGTAAACTCTAAACCAGAGTGTGTGTTTAACACTGAGTGATCCATTTTTACACTCTCAGAATTAAATTAACACTCAGGTATTTTTTTTCGCAGGCGCGTCCATTCAGCATGGAGCAGCGCAACCAGATAGTGACATACTGTAACGCTGGAGAAATATTACGACAGACTTCGATACACAATAACAAAAGGATGTTTGGGGGATTTTACACATCAACCCTTTACACCCAGGTGTGAAAAATGAGTGCAATCACACAAACATTAAGTGAGACAGATAGCAAGAGGAAGATGGTTTCACATCACGTCTCTGTCGGGCGGGAAACCTCATACGTCCAAAACTGTTACTTTTCGGGATTCAAATTCAAAAATAGCAAAAGTAGCAGATCTACAAGCTCAAAACGCGGCGCGAAGCGACGCGTTTTGAGCTTGTAGATCTGCTACTTTTGATGCTTTTGTGTGACGCTGTATTATGGCCAAGCAAGGGCGTTAATTTACGAAAAAACACAAAAAATCAGAATATGGAGATAAGAGGTTTCTGCCCGACAGAGGCGATAAGATAAATGAGTGATGGTAGCCCAGTGGAACAGCGTTTTGTATTCCTATTACATTATTCCTATATCGTTGCTGTCGGGCAAAAACTTTGTATGCATCCAAAACCTTTACTTTTCTGGAAATGGAAAAAGGAAAAAAAAACACCTGTGTTCCAATGACTCCGATGTAGTTATTATTTTGTCACAAAACACAACGTTGTTGAGACACCATACAGGTATTCTGATATTCGGCTTATTTCATTTGTTCTCCTTTTTTTACTTTCTGGTGTGTGTGTGTGTGTGTGTGTGTGTGTCTGTGGCCTTGGCGTCAAGGTGTGTTTAGCAGGTAGATGATGGTTCAATTCAATTTTCAATTCAATTTTATTTCAAAGTGTCAAATCACAACAAGTTGTCTCAATATTCACCCGATGCGCAAACTGAAGGGTTTCTAGGTAGTCCCTCACCGCACGGTTTCTGGTGTCGCAGCACCTGCCGCTCGAAGGTCTTTCATGACATGAATGTCAGAGCAACTTGGCCTGTTGGTTGTCGTGGACCGAGGGACGTCCCTTCTCGGGGGAACTGGGACAATGCAGGAGGATTCCCAGAGTTGAGGCACCCGGCTTCCCAGCCGCAGGGAGAGGATGAAGAGGTCCTGGAGCAGAGGTTCTTGCTGCTCAGCATGCATACAGTACCCTCAGCACCCTGGATCTGATGTTGTCTGGGCCCGCTGCTTTGGTCAGGGCGAGCTGATGCCTCACTTGGTTGGCAGTGAGGATCAGGGATGGATGATTGATTGATTGATTGATAACTGATCTACAAGCTCACGATGCATCGCATGGCAACTCGTCGTGAGCTTATACTGTAGATCAGCTATTTTGCTATCCGTTGTGCAGTGAATTATTTACTGTGGGGGATTAAGTGGTTTACGAAGATTCTTTTGGGGCAATTTGTTTTCTTCATTAGATGCTGGAGTCAGAGAAATGGGACACATGCGTGAGATGACGGGAGTCGGATCCAAACTCGGGTCCTTGCGACTCACAAGGAGCGCGTGGTGCATGCGCGCACTAACTGTGTGATCCACAAGCCGCCCTTCCCCCCTCTCTCTCTCTCTCTCTACGTCTTTATAAACCTTCCATATCTCTCTATGTTCTCTGGCAGCCCATCTGTCTCAATTTCATCCCCTCGTGCTGCATGTCCCTGTCTGGGGGTCTTTGGCACCCATGTACAAGAGGGTGGTTCATTTCTTTTCCATCTGCTTTCTCTCCGTTCGTCTGATTTATGGGCCGATTTTGCCACCAGGGGCCCAAGTTTAGATTTCGGGCCTGATTTATATCTGAGGAGGTGATTAGTTTTACAGCAGAGCAGGGCCTCGGAACCCTCAGCGCTGCCTCAAGCCCTGATTTCTACTTTTCGACCTACAAGCTCGCAACGTGCCTCTTCTGTGACTCGTTGCGAGCTTGCAGATCTGCTATTTTTGACGAGCGCCGCCGCGGAACGATGGAGCATAAATACATTATGCTTGAGACCTCAACAAGAATCACAGTGTCATGAAAACCCTGCACAACACATGGGAGAGGATGTCATCAATATCACTAGACCATAATCCTCCCCCTGCACATGCAATCACTTACGACACTAAAGTGTAACAATGACAAGCAACTGTAACTGTAAAATAAATCACCATAACATGGTGTAATTAACCATACACATACATAGAACCATACCATTGAGTGTTAATTTAGCTCAATATTATACTCTACAAGCTAAATTAACACTCAAGAATTTGCGGTAGGATCATTCATTCATTACACCATGTTGTTGGATTGTCACCATGCCATTAGTTTAACTCGTGATACATTTCTAGCTATTATAGGCATTTCAGGCTGTCATAACGGGCATAAGTACATAAACACATGACCCTCCAGACACTAGCAGCAAGTAATAGCTAACTTGTTAGCGATGGCTGATGGTTCCTTTTCCATGCTAGCTTAAACATTTATATTTATAGTTATTTAACCACTTTCACCCTGGCATCCCTATTTTGGGCAAACAAAGAAAAGAAATAAGAAAAAGAAGAGGAAGACAACAAAAGAGAGAAGTACATGAGGATTGATCGTCGGAACTGTCTGGATCCAAATGTCTGGATCCTTTCTTTAGCTAGATTACCTTTCATGAGAAAAACGGTCATAGCCTACCAGCTCGAAGCATGTGAACCTTTCTGCTCACTTTGCCCATACATTTTTGTGAAAGTTTCAAAGTAATAGCACATACTACTGATTTGTTATATGAATTTTCAAATTGTTGAACTTTATAAAGTTGCTGTAGCGTCACCATCAGTACCATTAGCCCACAATGCCACGACTGGACCTGTGAGCAACGTTTTGTTTATTTTCATGCATGGGAAGGCAGATTTCCTGATGAAGGAGAAAGTATTCTAATGAGCAGTCTGTAGCTATGGATAGCAAGTCACTAGGTGTGCAGTTTTCTTGAAGTACATATCTTGCGTCATCAATAAGATATCATCCTTGGCCTACTGGCAGCGTGCAGTGCACACGTTTTCAGTTCAGTGCCGATTGGTGCCGACAGACAGGGACAGACAGAAAAGTTTTGGGGACATACAAAAATACATACAGGGGACACACACGGACAACCGCTCTTCTAGATGGCTTGGCGCCACACCGTTAAAAAAACATTAATAATGAAATAAATTTGGAGCTGTTCGTGTCCCACATGATACTCGTGATGCCGCAGTGTCTTAACTTACTAATTAGTGATCCAATTTAAGGACATTCTGTAACATTGCATGTGCAGTTTAGATTAGCGAGATCTCACGTGCCAAATAAGGAGACAAACTCTGCAAAAACTTGGCTCGAGGATAGACAAACTTGGCTCGAGGATAGATTAACCCATTTAAACCGGGAATGCATCTGTGTAACCACTTTAACCATTACTTTGGCTATTCAGATATAGCAGATATACAGATATAGCAGATATACAAGCTCATAGCGCGGCACCGAGTGCCACGCTATGAGCTTGTAGATCTGCTATTTTTTTGAAAAATCATGACAATTTGTGCAAATCTTTGAATGTATATATATTTTTAAGCAAACATTTTTAACTCAAATATTTGCTTCTGGGGGGGGTGTCCTGGAACAACATTTTGGGTGGTCCTTGACATGAAAACAGTTTGAGAACCACTGATATAGCAACATAATAAAAATACAATAAACTGTTAGGATTTAGAAGACATTTGTAGAATCCCCAGAAGCCAAGATTTAAGTTACAAACGTTCGCGGCACTCGGTGCCGCGCTATGAGCTTGTATATCTGCTATTTTTAATAGCCAAAGAAATAAAAAAAATGACACGTGACATGCGTTCCCGGTCTTAATGCGTTAATACACGTTCTCAAATGATTGTGAAACATTGAGGGCCTGAGTAGCTAGGTCATGGCTGGCGGCTGGTATTTTGACCACACACCACTCATGTGAGTGAGCTGCTTTCATTAGACGGTGATGTGAGCAGAGCTATTGCTGTTGCTGATGGGATGTCTGTTTAGTCTGAGAGCATCACGCAGATGGATATATAGACAGCTGAAACAACATTATGGGTATTCCCTTGTTTTTGAGGAAGTGTGTATGTGTGTGTGTATGGGCGCGTACGTGTGCGTGTGTGCAGCTGGCCTGAGGAATCCTCCCTAGGACATAAATGGGCCTATATGTCATCCTAGGATTAAGCATTGTTTCCCTTCTCGAATTCCAGTGTGTTTATGGATATGCATGCACCTCTGTAGTACTGTATATATATATATGTGTGTGTGTGTGAGAGAGAGAGATGAACTCATGCTGGGATTACCCATGTCACCCTATGAGGACCAGATGGCTATTGTAAAGTTCATGGACAAAGGAATGGCGGCCTTGAGTCGGTTGGCGGCTAAGGATGTGGGGTGTGTGTTGCGTGTGTAGAAAATAATGGGTACCTTTTGAACCAAGGGTCATTTTTATCCGTCAAACTGCCTCTCTCACAGACACACTTCCCTTTCTGTTCTCAGCGGTGTCACCACAAAGACCATCATTGATCCCTCACAACAGACGGACAGACAGAGAGACAGACAGACAGAGAGACAGAGAGACAGAGAGAGACAGAGACAGACAGACAGACAGACAGAATAGATTATTTCCTATCCTGATTCTATTTGTAGTAGCATAAACTCTCAAACCCTGAGTGTTAAGCCTGTGACACCCTGAAAGCATCGCTGACGCAAGCATCACTGACAAGTTTGAAATAAACAGAGGTTATTGCTCACCATGTTGGATGGTCTGTGGCTCCAAAATTGTGAGCTTGTAAAATCTCCTATTTCTCCTACACAAATATTGTGAAAGATTTTGAAAAACGTCAGCACAAATCTTCCATAGTGGGGTCCTTGGAACAACATCTTTTCAGATGGCGGTCCGTGGCCAAATACAGATTCATTTGGGGCTTGTTGACATGACGATTCTGTACTGCTTTATAGTGTACCGATGTAACCATGGATAAATGAACACTTACTGTACAAGACTTTTACCTGCTTTTACCTTAAATCTCCAAAGCTCTTGTAAACACCTTTTCCTCATTTGGTTGAAATACAGTGTGTCACTGTATCATCTATTATTTATGGCACAAAAAAGGCTGTTAAAACGATCTGCAGAACCAGTGACTTAAAGTAGAAGCAGTTTTCTCAAGTCTCCTCACATTTCTCCATGTTCCTCCTCTATGTTGGCCTAGAAAGTGCCTTTTAAGTGTGTGGATATAAAGTTTTAGACAGCTATCCTGGGATGACCAGGACCATTCGTTCCCTGCTGTTTTGACAGCATTTGGCAAGAGACACACGGTCTAATTCTGTGACCAGTGGAAGGTTCTTTAAAGCAGTGGTTCTCCACCTTTTCAGGCCGCGACCCCCCAAAATAATCATATTTGAACTGGGGACCCCCCACCCTGACAAGCCCTGACAAGCACTTGGAATTGTAGGAGTTGAGGCATTACATTTAGTTTGACTCGGTTCCACAGATAAATATTGTGAAAATAGCAAATCTACAAGCTTGCATGCAGGACTATAAGACACCAAAGATATAAATATACAGTTACATTAACTTCTAGTAGCCGAAAGCTGCACGATGGGCACAATTTACAGAACATTTAACAATTATTTGTAACACAAGAGCCAAAAAAATAACGGGGAAAAAGTGTGTGTTCTCTTTAGTCACTTATCCTAAGGTTTCTCTTAGTATTTGGCAAATGCAAATACCTTTTGTACCTTCAGTTAATATCTCAGATGATTGTTCAGGTTTTCTTGACATTTTACAGCAACATTTCAAGGACGACCGGCCGTTGTGAGAACCACTGTTGTGTACAAACAAATCAAAATGAAGCAGGAATGAGGTTTTGCGCCCTCTTGTGCCCATACTGTGTACTACACGTGTCTGCATGCCAGGGTCTTCCCCAATGCCCACCACCTCTATTCTATTCAATGGATTGACCTCAGATGTGACTTTGAGATTTTGGCTCATATTAAGTCCAAAAAAGTTATACGAAAATGACACGCAATATTAGTTTAGGCATGTCAATTAGGCCTAATCTTATCTATTCAATGCCAAATTCAGTTAATGGCTTTTGGAAGAGAGTGAGACGAGACACATGGAGGGGGGGGGGGGGGGGGTGGGTGGATAAGGAGAGAGGATTTATTTTTAGATGAATCGCAGGTCAATATCGCAGTTGCTGTCGGGCAGAAACCCCGTGTATCTCCATATCACTTTTTTATGTTGTTTGTAAATGTATGCCCTACTTGCACAAAATGTGTGAAGATAGCAGATCTACAAGCTCAGAATGTGTCGACGCGTTGCGAGCTTGTAGATCGGCTATTTTCACAATTTTAAAATGTTTTTAAAGCAATGATGAAAAAAAGGAACGGCTTTGGACATACAAGGTTTCCACCCGAGACTATATTATGGTCCTGAGTAGCTATCTTGTGTGCTGTGTGTATATGTGCCCTGAATTGAATTGCCCTCTTGGACTTTTAATTCAGGGTTTCATTTGTAAAGAAATCAAATAATAATACTTATTATTTTTAACCACTTAAGCCCTGTAGACTTTGTCGTAAGACAGATTGCGAAAATAGAAGATCTGCAATGTGACAAGTTGTCAGCCTGTAGATCTGCTATTTTCACTATAAAAGATATGCATAATTGTGATTTTGTCAATCATAAATATCAAGCATATCAAATTGTCTATGGGGGGCAGGGGGGGGTCAAAAGCAGATGCATAGATTTCCCCCTCCATCTCAAAAATCTAATCAAACCCTGAATAAAGTGGTATATATTGCATTGTATTGCATTGTATTGCATTGTAGGACTGTAGGAATAGAATAACCTGAGCTGTGTCGAGAGAAGGAGGAAATACTAGAAGTGACAGAGAGAAAGCCGCAGATTAAATGTCACAAAATCATTTGTGTGTCACCGCTCGCCGGCCGGCCTGGCCTCTACTATACAGAGAGAGAGAGAGAGAGAGAGAGAGAGAGAGACAAGAGAGACAGAGACAGACAGAGAGAGAGAGGAGGGGACAGTTAATCCCGAAGCCGTGAGTGATGTCTTGTCACAGCTGTCATCGAGGAAGGAGGGCGGAGAGTGAGAGCCCCCTGGGGAGAGAGAGAGAGAGAGAGAGAGATGGCCGAGCAGCAGCGTAAGCGCCGAGGTCAGCATTGTTCCCATAGCAGTGGCGACAGATAAGACGCCGGGCCGCGGTTCACATTGGATGCAGGCGACGCACATCCAATCATATGTGATGATGACCGTCCCTGGGATTTCAATGAAACCCTAAACAGACTACACCATTGGTTCTCAAAGTGGGGTCCGAGGACCCCCAGGGGTACTTGAGGGGGTTCCAGGGGGTCCCCAGCTAAATGATGGACAGGGACCAAATGGACCCTTATGGGTCTGTGTCTCTGAGAGTGTACAAATGGAACCAAATGGACCCTAACGGGTCCATTTGGTTCCATTTGTACACTCTCAGAGTTACATTAACATTGATTTTACAATATGAATTGGGGTCCCAGAGACATACATGCCATTAAATGGGGGTCCGTAGCCTAATGCATGTCAAACTGGGGGTCCTTGAAATTAAAATGGTTGAAATCACTGCTAGAGAGCCGTACAAATCTTCTCTTATGGGGGTCCCTGGCTTATCTTTTCAAATGGGGGTCCGCGGTCTAATACGTGTCTATTTGGGGGTCCTTGGCACGAAAAAGTTTGAGAACCACTGGACTACACAGATGAGCTAGTTTCACATGACAGTAGGGCTGCAAGTTTAGATTATCTTCCAGCCGATTATTCTATCGACTACTTATATTTATTAATCGATTAATCAAGTTTTTGTTTTCTGTAGCCTATATCAGTGGTTCTCAACCTGTGGGTCGGGACCCCCGGGGGGTCCCCCCATGATTTTTGGGGGTCCCCAGATGACAGTAAAGTGTGAATTTAAGGACGTTTAAGGTCTAATTATTATATAACTGGTGAAACATTAGCCAAACTTTCAAATAATATAAGAAAGATGCTAAAATGTGAAAATAGCAGATCTAAGCTCACAACGCCTTGCATTGGGAGGCGTTGTGAGCTTGTAGATCTGCTATTTTCACAAATGTATCTTTGGAACCAAGTCAAACTAATGACTCAACTCATACAATTCCAAGTGCATATCAGGGTGGGGGTCCCCACCTCAAATATGATTATTTATTGGGGTCACAGGCTCATGGCCTGAAAAGGTTGCGAACCAATTTATATATATATATATCAACACACCGACTATTGATTATTTAGTCTGATTAGCCAACCATTGATGAATCTGATTTGCCCTATTTTATTGAAATACAATAAATGAATTAAATTTAAAAAAAATATTTTTGCTGGAAATCGATTAACCGATGGAACCCTTACATGCCAGTAAGCTCCTGTACGTGTTTTCAAACTACGCATCTCACAACTAAAATGATATGATATCTACAGAGCGGCGCTGCCATGGAAACGCAATGCCATGGGATGAAAGTATCACCCTGGGGTGTCGAGAAGAATGTAGTGTGAAATTGGCTTTTCTCTGCAGTGTACCATTTGCTCATCTATCTATGATACGGCCTATACTCTGAAGGCCGTATCTAGATAGTGAAATTGTCCCCAGGTGTTTTCAATCTAAGCATTTAGCAGTCCAACCAGAGCCACTTAAAGGCATAGTAGGGAAGTTCAGAACTAAACAAACACCGCCACTCCAGCAGTTCTTTTCCCCGACCACCAGGGGGTGACGCAGGAGCGAGTTCCATAGAGCAAGGGTACATTTCAAGGAACCGTGCCCCAAACAGGTTGCTTTATTGGGATACAATATGCGGAAATGCCTGCCCTGCTGGTTCTCTGAATTTTTATTTTTAAATAGGCTCTTTCATGATAAATTGACCACATATATGAAGTTAAACAACTACATTCTATCCACACGCTATCTTAAAAGTAAATTCGGTGCCTCAAAAACGAAGTTTGAGAGCGTTTTAAAACCGAAAGTAAAACGTTCATACGGACACGGACGCGCACGGACGCGCACATGCGTGCGTTCATTTACGTACCGGACATAAACATAGAACACATAAACATTAGGGAAAATACGGATTTCAGAAGGAGGACTGTGTTTCAGTGCATTAAAACACCCCAGCATCATTATATAGTGGCTGATAGAGGGGAAAAAATGCAAAATATATATATATATATATTATTTTTAATTTAGGCTTAATGTTCCCTACAATACCTTTAACAAAGTTCAAGGTCTGAGTAAGCAGTGTAATCTCTAGTCAGCCAACAACAGGGTAAGCAAGCACTAAGCAGTCAAGTGCTAAGAAAGTGGATGAGTGCTGCAAATAACCTGGATAGCAGGTAGACAAACATGGGTTTATGTACAAATTACAAATAGTCAGTGATGGAAGAAGCACTTACATGTTTTACTTAAGTAAAAGTATCAATACTGCAATGTAGATACTCTGCAGTAGAAGTCCCATATTCAAAATGCACTTGAGTAAAAGTACAAAAGTATCAGCATACCAAAAGTAAAAGTAGTCATTGTGCAGAGTTTCACAAGTTCAAAACACAAATATTTTGAAAATAGCAGATCTACAAGCTCACAATGCATTGCACCGTGACACATTGTGAGCTTGTAGATCCGCTATTTTCAAAATGGCCAAAATATATACAGGGCTGAAGTGGTTAGTGTGTTTGTAATGATAATTAGTTTGTAATAATAATTAAAATCTACAAAGTATGAATAATATTGTACTGGAGTAAAAGTACAATATTTTCATTTGAGATGTAGTGGGGCAGAAGTAAAGGTTCTGAAAATTGTAAATACCTCAAACTTTTACTTCACACCACTGCATATAGTAGCACAGCATGCATCTAAATAACATAAGCATAGCATCTACTCTGTACATAAATAGGCAACAAATTAAGTGTTGCTGGGATTTGTCTAAAGAGGTGGTTTTCAGACTGCAGAGGAAAATGGGGATTGAATCTGGAGGCCTGGGAGCACAGCTTGCGAGCCAAGGCGAGTTTATTTTAGCCTGGTAAACCCTCCCTCCGGAAATCTCATTTTCATTCGATGTCAGGAAGGAGTCTGGCATGAACGCCCATTCTGCAATATTGGGGAGTTTCCAGCGAAATCAGGACCTAACCGCGCCTATCAGCGTCGTCGCTCATCGTTCTGTGATTGACAGCTTACGTTGGCCAATCAGGTGGCGAGTTCGAGTGAGCCCGAATGAAGCCGAGTGCAGCCTGAGTGACGCCGAAAAAAGACGAACGGCAGCCATTGTTGTTGTTCTGCGAGTGCCTTCACTTCTTACTTTTGTTTTTAAAACGGTCTCAAACTTCTTTTTTGAGGCACGGAATTTACTATTAAGATATCGTTTGGATAGAATTTAGTTGTTTAACTTCATATATGTGGTCAATTAATCATGACAGAGCCTATTTAAAAATATAAATTCAGAGAACCGGGAGGGGCGGGCTGTGACACGCATGTATCCGCATAAGGCAACCTATTTTGGGCTGGGCCGTCTCAAAAGTCCCGCTGCGTCATATTAGTGACGGAGGTCGTAAAAATCCACTGCAATTGGCTGAAGGGGAAAAACGATCATTGGCTGAAGGGGTTGTCAGTCAACGGTATTACTCCCGCCCAACTCCAGCCCGCAGCCAATATTGCAGAATGGGCGATCATGCCAGACTCCTTCCTGACATCGAATGAAAATGAGATTTCCGGAGGGAGGGTTTGCCAGGCTAAGTTTATTTAGCACATTTCATAGAGGCAATTCAAAGTGCTTCTCTTAAAATGGACTAAAAGAAATGGGCATAGCAACAAAAGATTACAAAACAATATTACAAAACCAAAAGCACAATAAAAAAGCAGCAATCAAAGGCAGAGGTGTGCATAAAAGTCTTTAGCTTGTTTTTAAAAACAGACTTGGGGAAGATTAAGATCATCTGGAAGATTATTCCAGATAAAATGTGTAACTGAATGCAGCTTCACCCTTTTATTTTCATCCTAGGAACGGTAGACTGGTCCCTGATGACCAATCAAACCCCAAGATGTCTAGACTCATGTCTAGCTTCATATTGAGGGCTATTTTGGCTGTGATTTAATAGACAAGAAACAAGTCAGTTCTATGACACACTGGGAGGCAATGCAGAGGCATAACTGGTGTAATATGTTCAGCTTTCTTAGTCTTTAGTCTCTGGCAGAAGCATTCTGAATGAGCTGTGAGGGGAATGAGGGGACATGAGGGGACATAGATTGGTGAAGCAATAGGAAGCGCCGCACGAATCCGGGCGGCTGGGTTTGGATCCGTCCTTCGAGACCATCGATTGGGCTCGTTCTTTCAGTCTACTATACCAGTGGTCCTCAAACTTTTTTATTTCAAGGAACACCATAAAATTCTTGAGTGTACAAATGTACAAACATATCAAGCATAATATGAGACAAAAACAGCAACAACGACAAAGAAAAAGACAACAAAAACAAAACAAATGCATATTGGTAGGTGGTCATGGGGTAACTAACTACATAAAAGTTTCAATGTTGGTTCCAGACAGGGGCAGGCCCACAAGTGTTTCAGTCATTCATACTCCAGTCAGATGGTTTGTATAAAATAACAAGCAGAGAAACCATGTACCTTATCCAGAGACTAGGTTTTTTTTACCCAATATTGAGATTAATTTAGGAGAAATCCAAATGCCATTAGAACATTCCATTATCAGAGACCCAGATACCAAATGGGGGGGGACAAACAGAATAACAATGGGTGAATTAGCTCTCCCATGTAGCCTACTAGTGTCCCATTGATCACAGCCTGCGCTTAATTTGACTCATCGCCGGGAATCTCGCCCAGTCACGGAAAGGATTGACTTTTTGTCCATGTAGACCAAAGATAGTCACGGCCCCATTGTCTTTCAGCATGATGACACACTTGGCATGTTGGCATGGCACGCTCGGCTCCTTTGATGGAGCCATCCTCTTTCTGCTTCATGGACTTACACAGTAGACTGCACAGAGGGAGGGACCCCCCTCTCCCTCCGCCCCAGCAGGCCCCCGCCTCACCAGAGTGCCTTTCAATTTTTACAACATCACGTTCAAGAGGATCCCCTGAATGCTGAACATGCTGCGGATTGGACGGCACCATTACAACCACTCAACATCCACAGTGCACAGATTGACGATCTGGCCAGGCCACCAATATCCACCATCTTGCAGCACAAGTGGAGTATCATGATGTGTGATGTGAAGTGCTGTGTGGAGTGAGACACTGTCACTGTACTCGACTTCATTCATGGCGTTCAACCTGAAGCAGCGGTGTCGCGATGCGGCACTTCAAAAGAGTGGCCCCGCCCGCACCCAAAAGAGCCCGACTGGCCTAATCGTCCTCACAGGAATACAGAGATGCATAACACATGTTTTGATTGTCAGGAACACATGGCGAGGTGGTTTGGATGGAGAACAGAGAGATAGTGTAGTTCTGTGAGTGAGGGCCTTTTATAGTGGCTTGAAGGACACCTGTCTGCAATTAGCCAGGGAAGCAGGGGAAATTGGGTCAACTGTAGCATCTGTCCCTGTCCCCCAGGGGCTGCCGTTTAGACGGCATGAGAGAATTCGTTAGGCGGTCAGGTACGTTCACAGAGTCTGTAAACGTACCTGACCGCCTAAAGAGGGTCAGTAATACAGACCCTAAGAAAAGTATAATATTTGCTAAATGTTTATATAGAGGCCAATTTTGTTATAGACTTGGGACTATTACTCTGTATGCTAAATGCCTAAATTGTAAACCCTATTCTTGAGTGACTATTCTGTGAAAATAGCAGATCTACAAGTTTACAATGCAGTCCGACATGTTTGTCAGCTTGTAGATGTTCTATTTTCGGCGAAGACATTTGGTGTAGATGAAATAATAAAGGAGGGGGGCTAATATAGATCCCTGGTGTCGTAGGGATGCTTGTGGACCTATCTCAACTTCTTCCACGAGAGAAATTGACCTTTGAAAAGCATGACCGTAGGTAGATATTACAAGACCTTTGGTCTCCACTGTTTTCACAATGAACCTACTAATTGATATGGTTAGTGATGGAGTGTGGACAAATTCAGTCATTGCCCACAATTGGTTTGCTATTTTCAACATACATACAGTCACTGCCTATAGTATGTATTGTTTGTTTGTCGCTATTAGTGTTATTTATTTTATTGTATTTTTTACTATTGTTATTCAGTTTTTTTATTTTATTAAATGTTTCGTATTAGTTATTTGTCAGTGGGTAAGGGGTGGAGGGAGGGACTAGGAAATGGGAGAATTAATGTGTACTGTGGGGCATGTATCTGCTGTACACCGGTTTCTCAAATAAAAATCACACCCTGTGTGAAGAGAGTGGTGCGTTTGATGAGCCCCGTATTGATGTTGTCATCAATGTTTGTTTATTGGACATACATACATACATACGGACGGACACACGGACAAAGTCAGATATACAGTAGGAGTGGTTGGCACCACTCAAAAATAAGTAAAAATAAAAAAACAAAGGAAATGTGTTCCTTTGAGGGTGTAGTTTTCACCAGTACATTTAAATAACAGTGCAAGGGGAAGTGGTGTGGGGACACTGAACCTATTCCAGGACGAACATAAGCCAGCATTAGACAGAGACAGAGCGATTGCATGGTGCTAATGTATTTAGTCTAGAATGGAACTTATGTTGAATGCATATGTTGTCCACGGCAGGACACACATCATGTTACGGTCAAGTGTAACGTCCTAGAGCTGCCCCCCTGCAGTTCCCTTTCTGTCATCACTGCTAGTTTAGAGGCTCTCCCAGCCTCGCTGTCTCTAATCCGCCATGTATATAAATAGCGCGCTGGCGTGCACATACACACACGCACACGTACACACACACACACACACACACACACACACACACACACACACACACACACACACACACACACACACGCAGATAATGTGTGCCCACTGCCCAGATGGAAGGCTCCAAATTGACAATTTTGCTGTTCTATTTTTTATTTTATTTCAATATTTAATGCATTAACATTTCCTTTGTAGATGATTATTGTTTGTGAGTTTGTAGTTTATATATGCATGTGTGCATATTGTGTGCATGTATGCAATGCTTGTGTGTGCACTGTTTGTGTCCATGTGAGAGTGTGTGGGGTTTATGGACGTGTGTGTGTGTATGTGAGAGAGAGTGCGGTGCGTGTGCTTTTGTGTTTGATCTCTGTGCCAGCTGTCCAGCAGGGTGAGATTCTAAACTTCTTGGTGGCATCAAGTTCTTCTGAACTCCTCACCCTCTCCTCTCTCTCCCTCCCCTCTCCTCTCCTCTCTGCTCTATGTATCACTCTATTCATCAACTCTTTTCTTCTCACCTGTCTTCTCATCCTTCCCGAAATGTTTCTTCATCCTGTGTATGTTGTCTCATCCTCGTTGCCTTCCTATTTTCTACTTTTTTTCTGCTTCCGCATTCTCTCCAGTGATTCTTGTGTACTTACAGACGCACTATGTCACAGGTTTCCTGTGAAACCTTTCCATTCCACGGACAATAGCTTTAGCTTCTGGCTGCTGCCCGCAAACATTTTTTAAAAACAATTCACAATAATAACGTGTCCAAATTAGGGATCCAGGTTGAAACCTTTAAGTGGTTAAATTGGCTTTACACCATCATAATCTGTCACTATCCACTCAACCCTCTTGAGTTCACTTGCTGTTTCTTTTGAATCAGAATGAGCTGATTGGCACAGAAAGCAACATCCACTGCCAAAGTATGCATTGAGCAAGTGCTAAGTGGGAATATATTGAGAGAAGCCAACCTAAACATTAGCTTTGCATGTTCATTCATTAGCCTGTCATAGCTGACAACACATTTGTCTTGGCATCAGTAGACTGTAAAAGGCCTGGACATTTTCACATTGTAAATCTAATATGCATCAAGACACTTGGGCTGGGCGATATGGACAATATCAAATATCACAATATTTGTTTTACCAAATACCACTTTCGATATTATTATGATGATAACATCGTATTGTGGGGATGATATAAAAAGAAATCTCCTTAACTCAGTGGAAATAGCCAATCTATTTGATCAGGACATCCCAATTGAATTTAACGTTAAGCATGTGTTGTGTGTGTGTGGGTCAATCTTTTCTGTTTCTCTTCATCTTGTGATTGTTTCTTTCCCAAGACTATGCTGGCATGCCACCTTTCAGATATCGCTGTGAACATCTCATCCTCATAATGGAAAATTGCCATACGGTTGGCTGGCAGTAATTTACCAGTGCTAAGAAAGCAAGCTCTCGGCACACAGAATGCAGTAGCAAGTGTTTTTCACGTCCTCACAATAGAACGATAGGATATTACAATTAATATTGGCAAAGATCACACAGTCTGTAGACAATTTTAGAGGGAAATAGAATAGAGCATCACCTTTGCCCTTTGGGGGCAGTGTGGATTTTGTGAGAGACTTTACCTCAATTTTCAATACACCTTGTCATGGCATTGAAGTCAACCTCATACCCTCATGTATGTCAAACTGCCTGTGAAAAGGATCTGACCATATCTATATCTAGGCTATACTGTATCTCTATGAATACAGGTGTGTGCCTTCTAGTGATGTGCAGGTCAGGTTTTTAAAAAACCTGACCCCACCCGACCCGCCGCCGACCTGACCCACGGGTCGGGTCACGACCCGACACACTGTAGTGGTTTGGTTTGTTTTGGTTTGGTTTGGTGTGCCGCCCAAGTTAAGCAGGCTTGTATGGAATGCCTGGAATGTGTGCCACCTGTGTCTACTTGGGCTGTCTGGCAGTGAGACTTCCACTCTGCCCTATATTTTTCTTGTGGTCTTTGCCTTATAGACAAGGTTTCTTGTTTACAAACATTACTGCATGTGTATGTTCAGGGGGCAATCTGTGTGTTATTGGAGTCAGCTAAAGCATCGAGCTGCTGTGCATGATAACCTGACCTGTGTGACCTCAAGTACAAGTCTGTCTCAAACTAGAAAGATGTTTCACATGGGCCTGTTATAGCGCCATCGGTACACATTATCTCTATAGTCATTAAACCAAACAGCTCTTTCAGATTTTTCATATTCCATCCTGATTGGCTAAGATTGGCTTCCAAAGTTTGCAGGAGTGCTCCGTTTTGAACTAGATGCCTCAAATCATGAACACAGCGTGCGATTTCTATGAAATTTTGCACTCACATGGACTTTGTGGAATTGAGAGACATTTAAATTATGGTATAATAAGGGTATATGAAATTACACCACATAAATGCAATTCATTTGCTCTTTCTTTCTGTCTTTCTGTCTTTCTGTCTTTCTGTCTTTTTGTCTTTCTGTCTTTCTCTTGCACTCTTTCTTTTTTTAATAAGGCTCATAAACTTTGTGTGGTATAGATGTCCTACTGGTCTTGTCAGAACCTTTTTATAGTGGCAGTCTTCTCAACACTCTGGCTCTAATGGACATTTGGAGCACTTTATCTCAGAGGGATAGGGTTACACACACACACACACACACACACACACACACACACACACACACACACACACACACACACACACACACACACACACACACACACACACACACACACACACACACGATCATACACATTTATAAGCCAACATACACAGACCCGCACGCACGCACGCACGCACGCACACACAGAGTTTATGTAATGTACAGGTATGCATGCCAGCAATGGCCCACACATACCCCACCCTCCCTCTCCCTCCATGGAGGAATCCCCATGCAGTTAGGTTAAGCCAGGGGGAGTCTCTGTGTCTCTTTGCACAGTAGCAGTGCTGTGTGTGTGTGTGTGTGTGTGTGTGTGTGTGTGTGTGTGTGTGTGTGTGTGTGTGTGTGTGCGTGTGCGTGTGTGTGTGTGCGTGTGCGTGTGTGGGGGTGTGTGTGTGCGTGTGTGTGTGTGTGTGTGTGTGTGTGTGCGTGTGTGTGTGTGTGCCAGGGAGATATTGCATACACGTGTGTGCGTGTGTGTGAGAGAGAGAGAGTGCCAGGGAGATATTGCATACAGTACATGTGTGTGTGCGTGCGTGTGCGTGTGTGTGTGTGACAGTGCATGTATGGTGTCAATAGCGTGGCTTAGATTTCACTGTCACTGTCTTCATCACCCAGTCCTGGGTGTGCTGCTCGCCCTGCCAGTCGCTGTTCCTTCTGCTTTATAGTGGACGCTCCCTGCGTCTGTCTGTCTGTCTGTCTGTTTGTAGGTCTGTCTGTTTGTAGGTCTGTCAGCTTCTTCATCTCTCTGCTTATCTTTGGGTGTATCTGTCCGTCGGTCTGTCTGTCTGTCGGTCTGCCCTCCCGGCTATGAGTCTGCTGCTCTGACCGCCTGTCTGTCTGTCTGTGCGTGTCCGTCCGTCCGTCCGTCTGTCTGCCCTCTCGGCTATGAGTCTGCTCCTCTGACCGCCTGTCTGTCTGTCTGTCTGTCTGTCTGTGAGTGCAGAGCGAGCTCGTCCGATCATGACCGCCAGCGCCAGTTCCAGTGGCTTGGAAGTTCTGCTCTCCAACCTGCAGGTAAGGAACCCGGGAACTATACCCACCTTTTGTGTGTGAACAGGTAGGGGGGGGTTACTGATACTGTATGTTGCTGCTAAGTGCCCAAATTGTAAGTGAGATGCTGTAGAACCAGGGTAAAACAAAACTTTTTGGGTTCGTTTTTCAGTTTTTTTCCCATGGGAATTGATTAACTGCATGCAAAAATAACACAACATCCCGGCAATAACCAAAGTTTAACCAGTATAAACGTTTCAAACATTTGTTTGATCTACAATCTCAAAAGGCATCGCATTGCATTCTGGATAACAGAATAAACAAAAGAAGATAACCAAGTAAAGTAAGCATAGAAAATGCTCTCAATGAGCCCGATCACAAACATGTCCAAAAAAAGAGTAGGACTTTTCTGTAAAATTAATTTGTAAAATGACATACATATGACTCTGTAAAAACAGGCTAAGTTTAAGCTATCTATCTCTGTGACCAAATAATATTTATATATGGTCTACCCCTCCTTTTTAATATTTTATTTTAATAGACATTACAAAACACCATTTTTAAAACGATACAGAAACACATAAAAATAATAGTTATTTTGTGCCTCTTGTTATTAACCTGTTTTTTGTCGTGTTCCCCTCCTCTCTATTCTCTCTTCCCTATACTAACTCTTTCTGTAACTTCACTCACACAAAAAAATTATCGAACCCACTCTTTTATACCTGTAATAGTTTGACGTGACTATTAAGTAGATTCTGATATACATACACATACAGTGGATATATCGTACATAATGCATACAATATGAAAAGGGGGGGGAAACATCTTCATAATAATATATTTATAGCCTATTGTACATTAAAATATAAGTCAGAAGTTAGAAGACGTTAGAGTCTTCTTCTCTCTGTCTGTCTTTCTTTCTCTCCACCTCGTTGACAACGTTGTTTGAAGCGTTAACGCTTGGTCACACATTTGGTTGAAATGATAACGTCTTTTAATAACAAATTCTCACTCACTTATCAATCATATTATTAATGTTTTCTAATCTTTTAATTTGAATGTTTTTGTTAGCTTAGTTTTGTGATGTTTAACTAGTTATTCTCAAACGAATTGCTTATTTTGTTCTGTTTTTGTAAAGCGACTTTGAATACAGAGAAAAGCGCTATATACATTTAATGTATTATTATTATTATTAGTATTATTATTTGTAGTTTATATTTGTTGGACCAACAGTCAGTTTACTGAAGCGCCCAAACTGTGGAACGATCTTCCACCCCATGTTGGAGCGTCTCAAACCTGGCCTGTGTTTAAATCACGTTTGAAAACTCACTTGTACTCCTTGGCTTTCCATGATTCAGACTGAGAGTTGCTGTTTCCACTAGGCAATGTGTTGCACCCTCTGTGTTTTTTCCCCCCCTGTCTATTGCTTATTGTTTTACTCTTAGTATTTTAAATTTGTTTACCGAGTGTACAGCTCTTTGGTTCAATGCTGTCGTTTTAAATTAAATGTGCTCTATAACCGTGGTTCTCAAACTTTGTCGTGCCAAGGACCCCCAAATTGACAGTTATTAGCCCACGGACCTCATTTTAAAAGATAAGCCAGGGACGCCCATAAGAGAAGATTTTTACGGCTCTCTAGCAGCGATTCTCAACCATTTTAATTTCAAGGACCCCCAGTTTGACATGCATTAGGGCTACGGACCCCCATTTAATGGCATCTATATCTCTGGGACCCCAATTCATATTGTAAAATCAATGTTAATTTAACTCTGAGAGCGTACATAACGGGTCCATTTGGTCCATTTGTACACTCTCATAGTTACAGACCGATAAGGGTCCATTTGGTTCCTATCCATCATTTAGCTGGGGACCCCCTGGAACCCCCTCAAGTATCCCTGGGGGTCCCCGGACCCCACTTTGAGAACCAATGCTCTATAAATAAAGTGGTTTGGATCGGCTATACATCTCCTGCACTGGCTTTGATGTAATTAGACTGGGGTTTATTGCTGCATTAACCACTTAAACCCGATATACTTAGTTTACCAAGGGCTCTATACTTGGTCCGCACCTTTTATGTACACTAAATCTCTTTGCCGGAAAAAAAAAAAAAAGTATTGTTATTTTCCCCCAAATGTTCACCCCCAGAATAGGGACACTAGGGTTCATGTAGTTAAACTGTATACATACAGTAGTATGTTTATTTAGAAAATATCATGTTCTGCTGCTATGCTAGTTTCTATTATGTTCTAGTTGTCTTTGTGAATGAATAAGGCCATGACTGTGTGATAAACACATTATCACCCAGCATTCATTATTGCCCGCGTATTATCCAACCTCGGACACACAGCACCATCAGCTCTGGCCTAAAGAGCTTAGACTGGTGTAGCCTTCAGGTGAATACGTTTAGATGGGTGATAATCTACTCTATTCATAGGTTTGTTTAGCCCATTAAGACCTGAGGTCGATTCTACAAATGTTTTCTAAATCTACAACAGTTTTCTGTTGTTATATCAGTGGTTCTCAAACGTTTTCATGTCAAGGACCCCCAAAATTATGTATTTGGCCGGCGACCCCCATCTCAATTGTTCCAGGGACCCCCAGAAGCGAAGATTTGAGTTAAAGATGTTTGCTTTAAAAAATAGATTTATTCAAAGATTTGCATACATTTTCTAGATTTTTCAAAAATAGCAGATCTATAAGCTCATAGCGCGCCACAAGGTGACCCGCTATGAGCTTGTATATCTTCTATTTTTGAATAGCCGAAGTATAACATAATGATTTAAGTGGTTACACGGATGCTTTCATGGTTTTAATGAGTTAAAACCAGTACTTCAAGCCCACATAAAGATTAAAACTGACTGTTGTAGATGGCTGTGGTAATCTTTGTATGAAATCAGATTTCACTACAAAATACAACTTCTTTCTATTGCTTTAAGTGATCAATGGAATTGGATTTAATGGTTTTAACAATGTACAAGGCTTATATGGATATAAGATAGAAGGTAACAGAAGCTGAAGATTAAGAAGACAGCCACTTGTCTGTTTCCTTAAATCATGGTTTATTGCTTGTTTAAACTTTAATTATTGCTCGTTTAAACTTGATTAACAGCGTGGGAACAGCTGAAGATGGCTTGGCTTGCTGTTAATACTGAGCAATGGAAAAGCAGAATTAACACACACACACACACACACACACACACACACACACACACACACACACACACACACACACACACACACACACACACACACACACACACACTGATGATGACAGTGTGTTGTTTTGGTTAGCAAAGATCTATGTCAACACATGGAGAGGAGTGTGCCTTTTTCTTATTATTATTTTGTTTACCAGTACTGAGCATTGGAACAAAAACTTAGTTCTAAAGCAGGAATTGGAGGCAAGGAATTCCCTTCCCAGATCCTATATCCTAACCTTCAAAGACCATACCGTTATATGTCAATTCTATTCACATCTTTGGCAATAGGCCTACAGTATATCATACATAAACGGACCATTCCCTTAATGGCTTTATTTTTAGATGCTGAGATTGTTTACATGTCATTAAGTTGTCATTAAGTCAGTGTTGTACAAACATTACATTTAGATTGTAAAACTTCCTTTTCTCCATGGACTAGACTTTTCAAATCAGTCGGCTCTTTCCCTATTCTGGGGCCGATGTTTGGCTAAAATAGCTGATCTACAAGCTCAAGCGCCACGTTGTCAGCTTGTAGATTGGCTATTTTACCAGCCATTTTGATGAAGAGATTTGGTGTAGAGTGGAACAAAGGAAGCTACCAAGTATAGACTCCTGGGGGAACCCGATCAATGAAATATATTGGCATGAAGCATTTTAATGAAGCATTAAAAAGCAATGACAACGTAACTGACAAAGATGATACTGTAAAGCTCACTCTGTTGGATTATCCATTTCATGCTAGTTTAAATTATCTCCAAGTTGATTTTAATGTTATACTTAAATAACCGGAATCCTGTGGTTTCCTCTAAAATCAAACCATGGTATATGTTTTCAATCCCATGCCTGGACTTAATACAATGCAGTTAATTACATCCATGACCTCTATCTTAACTACATTAACTCTATCGTCCCTATCGTGGGCTTGTCATAATAGGCGAAAATTTGGCGAAAATAGGTGAACATTCCGCTTAAATCACGTTGTGAGCTTGTGGATCAGCTATTTTCAGTATTTGACGTACAATGAAGAATATAGGGGTCATTGATTCTAAAAGTGGGGTCCGGGGAACCCAAGGGGTCATAATTAGTTAATATCGCATCACAATCATTTGAACCACTTTAACCATATTTTATACTTTGGCTATTCAAAAATAGCAGATATACAAGCTCACAGCGCGGTGGTTTGAGAACCACTGGTTTAGAGTGGTTAACAAAATTCAAAACACCCATTTGATCGGTCGTGCGCTGTTGTCATGTGTGTGAGAACAAGAACCATGACCCGTTTCGGGCGCCGTGTGTGAAACACTGGACACGAGAGGCTCTTCACGTGGATTATCGCTTAATTAAACTTGATATACTGTGCGTCAGTGAACTATCGGGTGCTGCTTTGTGGACTGAATGTGTGTATAAAAAGAAAGCAGCGTTGATGAGTCGGACCAGCTGGATTGGACTGTACTGTGTGTGGAGACACTTAAGATAGATAAATGGCCATGCTGAAAGGAACAGTGGGCTGCAAGGTTATAGGGACTGTGACTTGTGTTGTGTATACAGTACTGTGTGTGTGTGTGTGTGTGTGTGTGTGTGTGTGTGTGTGTGTCAGTGGTGGGAAAAGTACTCACATTGTTTTACTTAAGTCAATACACTGCAGCAGTGCAGAAACACTCTGTTACAAGTAAAAAGTAAGAGTAAAAGTACAAAAGTATTGGCGTCAAAATATAGTATCATTATATCTCATTTTAGTATCCTTATATCTCATCTCATTATGCAGAATGTCCCATTTAACATGTTATCATAATTATGTCTAAAAAAAAAAAATCTTTCAAAAATAGCAGATCTACAAGCTCACAACATGTCGCGATGTGACGCGTTGTGAGCTTGTAGATCTGCTATTTTCAAAAAAGCTAAAGTTTAAATAGGGCTGAAGTAGTATAATTTGTAATAATAATAAAAAAATCACACCCAGTGTGAAGTGGGCGGTGTGGTCACAGTGGTCATCACAGTGATGGAAGTGATTCAATTAAAAAAAAACATAAGAGTGTTTTGTTTTAAGTGTACGCGCGTATTTATAGGTCTATGCACATGTGTCATGTGTTTCTAGCCAATCACAGTCCTGAATAGAGTCATGGTGGCCAATCACAGTGCAGGGTTAGGGGGGTACACTGGTGGCCAATCACAGCGCAGGGTTGGGGGGGTGCAATTTGGATCGATGTCCAAACCTCACATGTAGGGGCGGTTGCACCGCCCAAAAAGTAACTAGTAACTAAAGTTTTCAAATAATTGTAGTGGAATAAAAGTACATTATTTGTCACCACTGGTGTGTGTGTGTGTGTGTGTGTGTGTGTGTGTGTGAGAGAGAGAGAGACACTGCGACCTCATGCGCATAGACACGTGTGTGTGTGTGTGTGTGTGCGCACATGTGTGTATGCGCATGTGTAGCCTCATTCTGGCTTCATGTCGAAGTGTCCTTGAGCAAGACAGTACAACCCTAACTGCTCCCGATGAGCATGGTCGCTGCCGTGCATGGTTGCCTCTGCCGTTGGGGGGTGAACGGGTGATAATGTAATCTATGGCGCCCCCCATGGAGGCCGGGACCCGAGGTTGGGAACCACTGGGTAAGAGGCTAAAGGGACACAGCTGGCAGCAGATCTGCCACCTCTAGGACACATACAGATGGCCACATATGATGATGTTGGTGTTTAAGTTTAGTCCTGGGTTTGCTGCAGTAAAGGGAAGTGTATAAGGATCTAAGGAGGTATTAACCGTGCTTAGGAGAAAGGTTTAACAAATACTAAGTGACAACTTCACACATTTCTCATGCTTCTCCATATCTACACAACAATATTTTTTATAAATAATTTATGGAAATGAATAAAATGTAGTTTTGTCCAATCTGTGTGCTAGAGTATGTTAATACAATGTAACTTGTATTAACTCATGCCCACGACCAGGCTAAAGACCAGAGGAAATCAAGCCTTTGCTGCGGCTGCCCCGAGGCTCTGGAATAGCCTGCCACTTAACATTAGAGCTTCCCAGTCATTAGACATTTTCAAATCATTACTGAAGACACATTTCTTTTCTCTGGCTTTTGAGCACAGCTAAATCTGGCACCCCAAGACCATAGATTCCACCACACTGTCTTTTGCTGTGTGTATTTTGATTTGCTATTTTGTATTCTATTGCAGCATACAGTATATTTGTTGTATATTTTGCCGTGTCATTGTTGTTCTCTTGCTGTGTAGCACTTTGGTTGGCTTCGGTCATTTTAAATGTGCTTTATAAATACAAGTTGAGTAACTTGGGTTTGAGTAAATTGGGGTGGTCGTATTTTATCTCCCTGCTCTTCTATAGAGACATTACTTTGTGTCAAAGGTCATGTCTCACCTAGACGCAGGATCTGACACAAGATTCAATTAATCCCCTGAGCAAGCAGGCCGGCTTTATTAGCTCAATGGTAAAAAAAAGAAGTCAGCCCTTGCGCAGGAAACCGCAGATTCAAATCCAGGTTGGACAGGAAAGTTACTTTAAAATGAGAAGGTTTCCTAAATGGTGACAGTACAGGAAGCAGAGTGGAACTGCTGTTTTGTAATTCTACATTGTAGAATGTCAATTCTGCACCAGAACATGACAGAGAAGTAGTTGTACATATACTGCATGCTGGGTGAGACCTGCTAACTGGAAGTAGTGCCCACGGAAGTTACGTTGATGCTTTGCAGAAATGTTTTCACTCCCCGTGTATTAAACCCGTGTTGTGATTGGTCGAAAAGGACAGCTTCCGGGGGAAGTACATACAACGGAAGTCCCAGCCTATAGAGATGCTCTGCATTAGGTTGTTGCAAAGCTTTTCTCCTCAGAGATGAGAAAAGGCTGAGAGCGGACACATATAGTATTGACTGTAGCTGGTATCATATTGACCTATACCATTGTAAATGTCATGCAAACATTCAAAACCAGAAAAAAATAAAACGCGAAAAATGGTTAGCCTTCTGGCAGTGTGTACAACTAATATGGCACTGATCAGTCCAGCAGTTTGTAAGAGTATAGCTCGGAAGAATCAGACACACATACAGACCCTTTTATAGACTGCTAGCCTCCTGCAGATCCATGCCGTAAAGATTAGTTGTCGTGAAGCAAGCACTATGGTACTTAAAGTATCATTTAGATTAATTATTACTAAAGATAATTCCATTCTGCCATAAAATACGTGGACCATCACAGACACCGACCACTTACTGTACTATAGTCAACAAGCCCACAAAGAAGCCAGTTTGTCAGTGCAGTACAACATGTGGATTCGTGTGGCTTCCTTTACAAACAGCACACAGTAATTTATGCTGTTATTTTACTTCAGGGTGTGATGTTAACATGAAGGATACAAGTGTATGTTTGTTTCCTTGTGGCGTTATTAGTTGAGCTTTATCAGCAGATTTCTTTGCACAGCTTTGAGTGTTGCTGAGGTTGCCTTTTATTGTTCCAAAACACAGAGGGACAGAAATGGTCCCCTGATTACAAATATTGTATATCGTCTCTGTCGGGTGGAAACCTCATATTTTTCCAAAACTTGGATTCAAGTTCAAAAAGAGCAAAAGTCGCTATAGAAAAAGATAAAGAATATAAAGTAAATAATATATATGTAATACAATATGTGCAAAGAACAATAGTATTGTTATTTATTCTATTTCTTTTGGGGACCAAAGCCACTGCACATATTATGTGCAGTGGCTTTGGTCCCCAACAGAAATAGAATAAAGACAGTGTATACTTGAGAGCAAAAGGGGGGTGTTTGATTTGAAGATTTGATCTGGAGTTTTGTTTATAGATACTGTAGCTTCAGGGGAGAAAAAGCTCTTGCTGTGTCTCTCTGTGATCGGCACAAACAAACAGTCCATTGCTAGGGTGCTGTTTGATTAAGAACCCACAGTCCCCACTCACAAGGCCACCAACTGCCACTTGGAGACGTTTTCCTCATATCTCAGTGTCTCATATCTCACTGTGAGATAAATGCAATCCTAATTACACAATCACAATTTCACATCACATAAAATACAGTCTACGCATGGAAAATATAAAGCACTTGAAACTTGCTTCAACAGCCTGTTGATGTTTCAGAGAGAGAGAGAGAGAGAGAGAGAGAGACTTCAGTTCTGTCAGCCCTGCAAAAGATATTCTAAACATGTTATTACCCATAAATGTCAACAAATAAAGATGTTGGATCTTATATAACGATCTCTATAAAACTGACATGGTGGTCATCACTGTTACGGTCTCAAAGGGCTTCACAGGCCCAAAGGAAACTACAACACCCCCTGTCCTTAGACCCTCGATTGGTACAGTATCAATTTAGAGTGGATCATTTATCCATCCATAACTACGCCATTCTACGTCACTCGGGGAGCAATTAGGGGTTAAGAGTGTTGCTCAGGGACACACATCGACACATTGCTGGCCTGGCCTGGAATCGAACCACGGGCTCTGGCTCCCCAGGCGGGCTCACTAACCACTCAGCTATTTGTACACTCCGAGAGATAAACATCACTGAAGTTTCTGCAGTGTACAGGTTCTTTTGGTCCCCTCTGGACTCTGGGCCCGGGACAGCTGTCATCATCATCCCCTCCCATGCTGACCTCAGCCTCGCATCCCAGCCAGGGTTGCCATGTCCGCTTATCATTATAAGCGACGTTGGGCTTTTTTCACCCTGTAAAGTTGCTTGTAAATATTGGTGGTTGTGTTTTTTTGGCCTTGTTTCTAAAAGTGCATTTGCTTAATTGGGTTTGCTTCCTAATGTTGTTTGAACCAGTGGATCTCAACCGTTTGTTTTTCATATGTAATTGTCTATGTATCCCCATCTGGAAATACTTTTTGCCGGAGACCCCCGTACCAGATTTGTGTTGTTAAAATGCGACGCGTTGTGAGCTTAGTGCGTGTAGATCTCCGTAGATCGACTACTTTCAAATATCCGATGGTATACGTAGGTTTAAAGTGCTCTTCTTGGCTTAGGTCGCTTCTTTTGGGCTCTCGGTTTTCATAGACCTGGTTGCTTATTTCTCTCGCAAAATCTGGCAACACTGATCCCAGCCTTTTAGCGTGCGAAGTGATAACGGTTATGATTGATGGCTTTCGGCCAGAGACAGAGTGTCGCCTCCCCAGTCTTAATGAGCTGAAGTCATTATTAACAACAACTGTCACACAGAGGCTACAGGATGTGGAGTATCTAGAACAGACTGAGCCAAATGGACTGGAGAAGCTAAAGTCATTATGACGCTCGGCATGCCGCGTAACAACTTTACTTACTTACTTACTTCACTTTATTTGTTTATTAACCCATTGAGACATGAGGCTGTGTCTAAAAAAAATCTAAATCCTAACAATTTTTCGGAAAAAAATATAAAAGATACATTTTCACGATTTTTCAAAAATAGCAGATATACAAGCTCGTAGCCGCGCTACGAGCTTGTATATCTGCTATTTTTGAATAGCCAAAGACATCTAAAGTGACACAGATGCGTTCCAGGTATCAATGGGTTAAGACGAGACATTGCACATTGATGAACAATACATAAATCCAATGCAACGTAAATACACAGGATTTAGCAAAATGCTCATTTACGTCCGCAGTCCCTACTAAAAAACATAAAAACAAGCAGACAGTAGAGTACAGTGATTAGGCTACATTGCATCGCACAGGGAAAACAAAGCATACATACAAAGGTAGGTACAAAACGGGTACAAAAGGTGAAAAGTATATCTATTTAAAGGGGAATACCACTCATTTTCAACATTGAACTATCTCATTAATACACCTTAAAGCAGTTGTGTGGAAATAAGAAAAAAGTCCCCCCCTGAATAATTGATTGTTGGGGTCATGTGATGACAAAGATAATGTAATGTGAAATATGGAGATACAAGGTTTCTGCCCGACACCAACGATATGCTTGTCTTGTTTAGATGCCATTCAATTATGCCGCTGAGTTCACAATAACAGCTGGCCCCGGAGCTGTAGACATGGACCACATTGTGTTGAATAAAAACAAGCTTAAAATAATGAGTATGAGTATCTTTGCTATGCATAAACAGCGGCTGGCCCGAGTGCCGCAGCAGGTGGACCGCATAGAATAGAATTAACTCGAACAATGCACAATTAAAGATTCAATCAGGTTGTAAGAATACCCCTGTCATCATAACTTTTAATGATTGTAAACATAACAAAGGTTCCACGACCTGATACTTAAAGTGTCTGCTCAGTGTACTGCCACTTTTGTCAGCGTGCTTACCGTGTTAATATAATACTCAGCTATTTTATATGCTACTGTATATTACATAATATTATGTGTACATTATATACATGTCTATTATGTATAAATATGTATGCCTTGTCTTCAAAACACACATTTTGCTACTCCTCCTACACATGTTGTCTCAAACTCAACGCAAATCGGTACACATAATCTCTGAAGTCATGTGATCAAAACATATTTGTTAAATTCTCCATATTCCATTTTATCTGGCTATGACTGACTTCCAACGTTTGCAGGACCTGGGTAGGCAACCTGGCCTGGCGGAGACCTACTGTATGACTTTCGTATGTTGGATTCTGGAACCAGAGAGGTGGCAATAACCACTATACTGGCACCCCTATTTTGCCATGTCATTATGCTCTCTGACACAATGTCAATGTCTCAATAGAAGCTTCTATTGAGACATCTCGATCGTGTCAAAGGTCATGTCTCACCCAGACACATGTCAGGATCTGACACGAATTTTGACCTGATGGTCAAGATTTAATTTATCCCCTGAGCAAGCAGGCAGGCTCTATTAGCTCAATGGTACAAATGTTCAGCACGTTGCGCAGGAAACCTTCAAATCCGCGGTAGAAGAGGAAAGTTACATACTGTAGTGCAGCTTTAATGTATTATTATCATTATTGTTTTTATAGCAGATCTACAAGCTTACAACACTTCACGTTGAATATTTTCAAATAGCCGAAGCATAAAATACGGCTTAAGTGGTTAAAATCACCATGCCCCCTGTCTGGTGGCCCTCTTAAATGTAATGTGATAGGGCCATGGGTCTAACACAGAGAGGTTATTTTGCATTTGGACTGGGCTTATGGGAAACGTTGGTAAAGCCATGCCTGGCCACCTGTCTGGATTAACACTGGCACTGGACCCCGTGCCCATCACCCTAGAGAGGCTTTGTTTAAGTGGGGTCACAGTGTGCCACATGGTTTCTAAAGTTGTGTTTGCCAGCCTGCATGCGTACACATGCACTGCACATGTTTCTGTGCACGACTACAGGCACAGTCTAGCATTTAATGTGCTCATCTAGACAGTAATAGTTATCTCTACTAGGAGATCATGTTGTGTGTGTGCGTGTGCATGTGCGTGTCTGTGTATGATGACATGATATCCAAAGCGCCCCCTCTGCTCATAAAATACTGCAGATTATATTCCTATCTTATCTTAGTTAACCCATTTAGACCGGGAACTCCTATACGGAACTATACCTTTCAATCCGGGAACCCCTTTTGGGGTTGTTGTTGCTATGTACAGTATATAGCAACGTACTTTTTTGTAATTTTTGAATACATATTTGAAGAAAACTTAGGTCAGGATTTAGAAGGCGTCTTTAGAATTGGCCTCAGGTCTAAATGGGTTAAACAAATTGTGAACAATCTATTATCATTCATTCACATTGACCCTTGGTGCCTGCTGCTGGAGCGTGCAGCTATGTGTGGAGGGGAAACTCGTTCCATAGACTCTGGGGACCCCCAGGGGTCCTTGAGGGGGTTCCAGGGGGACTATAGCTAAATTGATTAATATTATCATCAAAATCAGTTTACCCACATTTTAAACTTTGGCCGTTCAAAAATACCCCATCTACGAACCAAACACACATCAATTGTGGGTTCTTGACCTGAAAATGTTTGAGAGCAATTCTCCTATTTAGCATTTCTGATTTTCATGTACCGTTTACTGTACACTGAACGCACGCCAAAGTCTTCAGCTTTACGTAAATATGTAGCCTGGTAAACCATCCCAGTCGCGTGAATTCACATTTTCACGTGTCTTCTGCAGACCTGTGGATGAAAATGTGAATTCACGTGACCGGGAATGGCTTACCAAGCTAGTAGATATGTACAATATTTCAGAAAAGTTCAAAGCTAAACCCCCGACAGAGGTATACGTGTGTCTGTTTACAAATTGGAGAGGGGTGGTGGTGAGTGGCCACCTTAACCTGATTATTCTCGGTATTAACTGTATGTACAGTGAGTGCTGCCAGTTTGCGCTGCTATATTTCATTTGGCTTGGTGTGCATGTGGTAACATGTTACTGTTAGTTAATAGGAAACTTTGCATAACTCGGGCGGTAATCAGAGAAGCTGTGAGCTCTGTGTTTAGCAACAGTCTCCCGTTACAGTGCCAAAACACAAACTCTGAGTCTGCTGCACCGCGGGACCCCGGGGGGGATTCTAGCAGGCATATGGTTGGCCACCTCCTCGGGCTCTCTGCAGGCGCTACACCATAGCCTATACTGCATGCAGAAGGTTATTTAAATCAGGCAGATAATGGTGCGTGCGTGCGTGCGTGCGTGCGTGCGTGCGTGCGTGCGTGAGATAGACAATGGTGGAAAAAGTACTCAAATGTTTTACTTGAGTAAAAGTATCAACACCGCAATTAAATACCCTGTTACAAGTATCAGGCCTGTGTTCAAAATGTTACTTGAGTAAAATTACAAACGTATTCAAAATATATAAAGTACCAAAAGTAAAAGTTCTAAAATGTTTGAAAATAGCAGATCTACAAGCTCACAACGTGTCGCGATGCAACACGTTGTGAGCTTGTAGATCGGCTATTTTGAAATAGCCTATGTATAAAATAGAGCTAAAGTGGTTAATGGATGGTTTATAATATAATAACGTATATCTGTAAAGTAACCAGTTACTAAAGTTTTCAAATAATTGTGGTGGAGTAAAAGTACAAAATTGGCAATTCTCCACTAAAGTAAAAAATACCTCAAAATGTTACTTAAGTACAGTACTTGAGTAAATGTACTTAGTTACTTTACACCGCTGGTGAGAGAGTGAGAGAGAGAGACACTGTGACCTCATGGGTTCAGGTGAACTCAGTAATACTCCCACCACTGCCAATTTAGGTAAGATGAATAAGGTCACAGTAGTACTGTATAGTAATACCTGTGTGTGTGTGTGTGTGTGTGTGTGTGTGTGTGTGTGTGTGTGTGTGTGTGTGTGTGTGTGTGTGTGTGTGTGTGTGTGTGTGTGTGTGTGTGTGTGTGTGTGTGTGTGTGTGTGTGTGTGTGTGTGTGTGTGTGTGTGTGTGTGTGTGTGTGTGTGTGCGTGCGTGCGTGCGTGCGTGCGTGCGTGCGCGCTACATTATACTGCGTGCAGTGCAGGGATTTGTAGATTGCCGGCTGCTACAATCAATATGTTAAATAGATTGTAACCTTAAAGCTACACCAGAGAGTGGCTCGTCTTCATAATTGTTGCAAGCTTCTGCTGCTACACAGAGTCTGGTGGGCAACCCCATCTAGTGTTAGCATGAATTACAATGCCTTGATTACCATATGCTGCTATTCAAAGTTATGGAAGGGCATTGGTTGATATCAAATGTATTTTCTTTAAATCAATGTTTTTTCCCCCACATAACTCTCACAGATTTAATCATTATGCCAAGACCTCTCGGTCCATGTTGCTGCTATAACCCCCACTTGTTGGTCTGGGGAGGGTGTGTGTAGAATAGTAGAATAGTCTTCTAAGCTTAAAGGAGTAGTTTACCCAAAATTACTCATTTTCTAGTTCACCCCATGAAGCATTGAATTCATTGAGATATTTTAGTTTTTGTCGCATTCCTAAGCCAATAATTTGATGACCGGCGGAAAGATGCTAAAGTATCCGGTAGGAGACTCAAAGGAGTCTCTTTGAGTCTCCTACCGAAGAGACTATCCGGTCATCAAATTATTGGCTTAGGAATGCGACAAAAACTAAAAAATCTCCATGAATTCAATGCTTCATGGGGTGTGTAATTGATCTAGAAAATACGATTTTTTTTTAGGTGAACTACTCCTTTAACACCAGAATTGACCCCCGACTGTTTACTGTACATATACGTTTATTGCTACTAGTGTTGAGGATTTCTTATTATTGTATGTCTTTAAATGTCTCTGATGAATTGAATACACAGGACCACAATGGAATCAAGCCCTTAGGGATTTTTGTGTCCTTTTTTTTGTGTCCTTTTAGCATCATTGTATAATCGTACCACTGTACTATTTGCAAACCGTTAATAATAATTAGTAAATGAAAGAGACATGGAGCACAGCACAGGTCTCCTGCTGGGAATCGAACCATAATAACCAGCTAAATGCTACATACGGAACTCTAGTATAACAACAAGAGAAACAACAACAGAGAAACAGATGGATTTAATTTGTATGCAAAGGTTTGTTTGTTTGACACTCTCTCTCTCTCTCTCTCTCTCTCTCCCCCTCTCTCTCTCTCTCTCTCTCTCTCTCTCTCTCTCTCTATCCCCATCTCCATCACTCTATCCCTCTCAACTTATGCAGAATATAGGGGACATCGAGAGCACCCTGAACATCCTCAATGTCCTGGATGAACTTTTGTCTGCTGGTGAGTTCTGTTTTGGATGATGTTGACTTGCATTTTTAACCTCACTCCTCCCTAGTAATAGTAAGTTGTGTTTACCACTTAACCCATTAAGACCTGAGGCCGATTCTACAAATGCCTTCTAAATCAGCAGTTCTCAAACTTCAACGATTTTCAAACGCGTGTGTGTGTGTGTGTGTGTGTGTGTGTGTGTGTGTGTGTGGTGTGCAGGTACAGACCGGCGTATCCACTACATGATCAGTAAAGGAGGAAGTGAGGCTCTCCTAACTGCCATGGTGAACAGCGCCAGGAGTTTCAACCCCAACTACACCCTCCTGCTGCCATTACTGCACCTAGTGGCCAAGGTTGGACACAGAGGTTAGCATCTTTAACTGCTACTTTATTGTCACACCACACGCAAGCTTACAGGTGTACAGGACTGGCTGAAATTCAATGTGTTGCGGTAAAAAATTCAGGAAAACAAAGTCAGAATATAGCTGCAAGCAGCGATAATACGGGGCCAGTGAATAGAGAGAGAGAGAGACATGGAAACGGAATAGATTGAAGAGAGAGAGAGTGACATGGAAACAATAGATTGATGAGAGAGAGAGATGGAAACATAATGGTTTGATTGGACATCTCAACCTACTGCCATTAACAGGATTCGAACTCTCAACCTTCAGACTAATAGGCTGCAACACTACCTATAGTGCTATAGCTTTGTCCAGGCTGATATTGTCTGTTGAAGATCATAAACTCTTGCCTTCTTTCATGAACCAAGCCCCTGTTTCACTAACGCTAAGATCACTCGTTCACAAACCATTTACCAATGAAGAAATTGTACATCTCCTCAGAACCAAAACTAGTGAAAGTAGCCGATCTACAAGCTCACAAACCATGAAAGGTTGTGAGATTGTAGATCAGCTATTTTCAGAATGAAGTATGTCATATGTTGAAAAAACGTACTCTCAAATAAGCATTTCAGGTTATCTTTACCATTTGCATATGTATTCATTGATACAGTCATGTTGTTTGCAATTCAACTTAAATTAAGTCTGCATCAAGTGAGGCTTGAACTGGCAACCTTGGGATTGTGAGGCATTCATTTAAGGGAGACACCATTGGCCCAACAGACAAGTAACTGTGAAAAAGGAGATCACACAGATGATACAGTTTCACGCAAATAGCTGAAAAATCCTGGGTTTAAGTGTTTTTCAAACTGTTCAAAATTGCGGACAATCTAAGGGCGGCACTTACTGGTCAAAGCGATAGATGTGTTCCTCATGAGTCAAGGCACATGTGTAAGCAAGTTTCACGACTTTCGGCCAAACGAGGCATGACTTATGCCTGTTTAAAGTCTGCCTTTTCAAAAAATTGCTATAGCGCACCCTTTTGCCCAATTGGAGTAAGATTGGTTTCAGTGATATTTGGAATGACCCTGTACATTTCTGCAAAGTTTCAAAGAAATGTGAGTCTGCATGTATGTTTTAGGCACAGATGAATAATTTTCATAAAACTGTAATAGTTAAAATCTATCTCCTCCTGGGATTTTTGAGCAATCTGCACGAAACGTTTAACACTTGAACTTTGGACCTCTGCATACAAACATTTCCAACGGATTTTCCATAAGTGAAAAAATGCAGAAGTTAGGAGCCAATGACAGTTTTTCATATAATTCAAAATGGTGGGCGATCTAAAGGTCAGAGGTCAAAAGTCAGACCACGAAAGTTGTCGGGCATGAAGAGACGCATGTGTGTATCGAAGTTTCATGGTTGTAGGTCAAACAGGGCATGAGTTGTACCTGTTCAAAGTTGGCACTTTCAATTGAGTGCTATAGCGCCACCCTTTGACGAATGAGTGTGAGAATTATTTCTTGGTAGTTTTTCATGAGCATCTACCATATGGCCGAGTTTCGTAAAAAGCGTATGCACGGTTAAGCCAGAACTGGCAAAAACAAGTATTTTTCAAACTGCTCAAAATTGCGGAAAATCTAAGGGCGGAGCTTAATGGTCAAATCGATACGTGTGTTCCTCATGAGTCAAGGCACATGTGTAAGCAAGTTTCACGACTTTCGGCCAAACGAGGCATGACTTATGCCTGTTTAAAGTCTGCCTTTTCAAAAAATTGCTATAGCGCCCCCTTTTGGCCAATTGGAGTAAGATTGGTTTCAGTGATATTTGGAATGACCCTCTACATTTCTGCAAAGTTTCAAAGAAATGTGAGTCTGCATGTATGTTTTAGGCACAGATGAATAATTTTCATAAAACTGTAATAGTTAAAATCTATCTCCTCCTGGGATTTTTGAGCAATCTGCACGAAACGTTTCACACTTGAACTTTGGACCACTTTCTACAAAAAATTCCAACGGATTTTCCATAAGTGAAAAAATGCAGAAGTTAGGAGCCAATGACTGTTTTTCATATAATTCAAAATGGTGGGCGATCTAAAGGTCAGAGGTCAAAAGTCAGACGACGAAAGTTGTCGGGCATGAAGAGACGCATGTGTGTATCGAAGTTTCATGGTTGTAGGTCAAACAGGGCATGAGTTGTACCTGTTCAAAGTTGGCACTTTCAATTGAGTGCTATAGCGCCACCCTTTGACGAATGAGTGTGAGAATTATTTCTTGGTAGTTTTTCATGAGCATCTACCATATGGCCGAGTTTCGTAAAAAGCGTATGCACGGTTAAGCCAGAACTGGCAAAAACAAGTATTTTTCAAACTGCTCAAAATTGCGGAAAATCTAAGGGCGGAGCTTAATGGTCAAATCGATACGTGTGTTCCTCATGAGTCAAGGCACATGTGTAAGCAAGTTTCACGACTTTCGGCCAAACGAGGCATGACTTATGCCTGTTTAAAGTCTGCCTTTAAAAAAAATTGCTATAGCGCCCCCTTTTGGCCAATTGGAGTAAGATTGGTTTCAGTGATATTTGGAATGACCCTCTACATTTCTGCAAAGTTTCAAAGAAATGTGAGTCTGCATGTATGTTTTAGGCACAGATGAATAATTTTCATAAAACTGTAATAGTTAAAATCTATCTCCTCCTGGGATTTTTGAGCAATCTGCACGAAACGTTTCACACTTGAACTTTGGACCACTTTCTACAAAAATTTCCAACGGATTTTCCATAAGTGAAAAAATGCAGAAGTTAGGAGCCAATGACTGTTTTTCATATAATTCAAAATGGTGGGAGATCTAAAGGTCAGAGGTCAAAAGTCAGAGTGTGAAAGTTGTTCAGCATGAGGAGACGCATATGTGTATCCAAGTTTCATGGCTGTAGGTCAAACAGGGCATGAGTTGTACCTGTTCAAAGTTGGCATTTTTCAATTGAGTGCTATAGCGCCACCTTTTGACGAATGAGTGTGAGAATTATTTCTTGATCGTTTTTCATGACCATCTACCATATGGCCGACTTTCGTAAAAAGCGACTGCACGGTTCAGCCAGAACTGCGAAAAGTGGCAGAAGTGACAGAATAATGCGAATAACAATACGTGTCCAGAGCAGAGCTCTGGCCCCGTAATAAGGGGAAGACACAGGGCCCTATTTTGTGCGTCTTAATTACCAGGTCTTATGTCTTAACTTGAAGATCTGGAGCAATGCTGTTTGGCCACTCACAATAGCGAAACAGTCTTAAGTTAAGTCATAAGACCTGGTAATTACCTGGGGCCCATAATGTCAAATAATACATATAAATAAGGTGCATGGCCAAAATCATAATAGAATAGACAGAAATGCTCCTTGTGCAAGCCGGGGAAACACTTGAAGCAGCTATAAATAGCAGCAGATATAGAATAATGCAGTCTTATGCAGGTGAGCGTCATCTTAGAGCACCAGATATCAAACAAGTGTACATATGTGATAGTGGAAACTGGAAAGAGAATCACACACAGCGTTATAGTGCTGTATATAACTTACTCTCACTCTAGAAGTAGCAGAGCTAAAGGTGTGTGACAGGAAGAATGAGTGAGGCCCCCCAAATTATTCTGGACCAATGATATGGAAACATATTCTGGCAAAGGATGGTGGCTAAAGTACTGTTGAATAATTACCATGCTAAAGGAGTGCAAATTGTTTATATTTTGGTTTCATTTAAAGGCTGGCACCTAGCCATGGGGGTGTGTGTGTGTGTGTGTGTGTGTGCATATGTCTGCCTGCATGTATTTGTGTATGTGCTTGCGTACGTACATCTACAGTATGTGTGTGCAATACATGCATGTGTGTAGTGTGTCTGTGTATGTGTGTTTATCTCTGTGAGTGAGTATGCAGTGCTTAATTTGTAAATGAGTAGGTGCCGGAGCTCATGAATCCGACTAAAAGTCATGTCACGTCCATAGGGATATATCCACAGGTTCTCTCATCTCGAGTCTTCTGCAACTAGTGAGCGTAGGAGTCAGAGCACCCGGCTCACGGGTCCAACCATATTTCTAACAGTGAATAATTATATTAAAGTTTTTAAATTGTGGTGATTTACGATACGTAACTTGGTTTTAATTTCATCCACGGCCCTTTTCTATTGCAGGAAGGGACATTGAGGGGAAAATGTGAAAGTTGAATTAATAATAAATATCCTAAAATAAAAACGTATTGTATTATGTGTGCATTTGAGGTGACGGAGCACCTTCTAGATTTACCGGAGCCCAGCAGGCAGGAACCGGAGCCGAGCTCCGGCACAAATTAAGTAGTGTCTTTGTGCGTGCAGGTGTGTCTGTGCGTGCGTGCGTGCGTGCGTGCATTCGCAAGCGTGTGTGTGTGTGGTTCCTGACAAAAATGTTAGATATGAAACCAGTTGATGGGGTCAGCGTGTCAAATTGGGGTCAGAATTGGTGTCCTCATGATGTCATAGGGTCATGGTAGTTAGATATGGAATGAATGTAGGACAATGCAATTTCCCGTAAAGTTGGAAAACCAACTTTGTTTGTGTGTATGTGTGTGTCTCTCTCTGTCTCCAGACCGTCGTATAGGTATGAAGGCACAGAGTGCTGATGCAGTGCGTCTGACGCTGAGCCTCCTCAGACAGAACAGCAAGCACCCCAGACGGGCTGCAGCCTGTCTCTGGGTGCTGCAGGTGTACTGCTCATCAGGTGAACACTTACTCTCACACACACACACACACACACACACACACACACACACACACACACACACACACACACACACACACACACACACACACACACACACACTCACACTCAACACATACCGCATTACTTTGTTGTTGTCGGGCAGAAACCTCTTATCTCCATATTCTAACTTTTTGTGTATTTTTCTTAAATTAACGCCCTACTTGATCACACTACAGCGCCACACGAAAGCATCAAAAGTAGCAGATCTACAAGCTCGAAACGCGGCGCGAAGCGACGCGTTTCGAGCTTGTAGGTCTGCTACTTTTGCTACTTTTGAATTTGAATCCTGAAAAGTAACAGTTTTGGACATAATGAGGTTTCCACCCGACAGAGGCGATTTATTTATTTCTTATTTGACACATTTTGTAGATGTAATTATCCACCATTGCGGCGTATTATTATTACTATTATTATTATTATCTTTTCAGTGGAAAACATGCAGGCCTCAGCTCTTTTGTTGCTCTGACCCAGTTCAGCTCCTGTCCTGATATAGTGGGGCTTAACCTCAATAAAACACTCGTACACACATACCACTATAAGATGAAGACCTCGTCCCATATAAACAAGTTGCTTTTCTCTTGTCTGCATTTAGTTTTTACTGTTCATGGTACTCCACCCACATTTAGAACAAACATGGGAAAGTTCTCATTCTACTGCTCTGCCACCACAATGTGGAATGCCCTGACACTATCCATTAAATAAAGGATGTGTAACTCTGGTTTCTTTCAAAATTGGCCCGAAAAAACATCTATTACTGTAGGAGACTAAAAGGGGAGGTTAATTTTAAATAATACATGACATGTATTATTGTGTTAATTTTGTATGCTATGTTGATTACATTACATTGCATTACAGTCATTTAGCAGACGCTTTTATCCAAAGCGACTTAATAAGTGCATTCAACATAGGTAGGGAACTAAACTACTAATCACCAGAAGTCTTAAGTGCATTATCTTCTAAAACAAGCAACTAAGAGTATACCTAGCGCTAACTAAGGTAAAAGTACAATATATCAACCTACTTTCTAACAGATGAGACAAATAGGAAAATCAAATGAGCAAGAGCTAAAACAAATAAGTGTATCGAATAAACAAGATCCAATAAAACAATGAAACAAGAGTTCATACAACTAGTAGTTTCCTGAAGAGGTGGGTTTTCAGCCTGCAGCGAAAGATGGGCAGTGACTCTTCTGTCCTGACATCAGTGGGGAGTTCATTCCACCACTGTGGGGCCAGAACAGAAAAAAAGCTGTGACCGTGTGGATCGGCCAGAAGGACCACTGAGCGACGAGGCAACCAGTCGCCCAGAGGCGGCAGACCGAAGTGGTCTAATTGGATTAATTCAATACATAGGACCACAATGGAAACAAGTCCCCAGGACTTGTTGGTGTCATCCTTTTAGCATCCTTTTAGATTTAATGTCCTACTGTACCACGTGCTGTTTTACATAAAGTATCAATCAATATTATTAATGTGAAAAAAAGAAGTGCGGAGAGAGAGTAGGGGAATGACATCCAGCAAGGTCACAACGCGTTGGGGGTTGCGATGCGTTGTGAGCTTGTAGCTCTGCTGTTTTCACAGAATGTTTACCAATTCTGGCCCAATGTTCACTTTATTATGACATGCCCAGAATAGGCATGCTAGGGTCCATTAATAATTAACACTGAAAGTGTGGCTGTTGTCTTGTCATATTGGCCACTGGAACAGCTGCAGGTTGCATGCTTTCCTCGAGGAGTTCCTCTGCTGCTGTCCAAGGATTATGGTGCACAAACAATATCGTTGCTGTCGAGCAGAAGCCTCGGTTGTTTTTTCATCAATTAATGTCCTACTTCGTTGTACAAGAGTGTCACGTACTTTTGTGAGCTTATTTTTTCAAGAAAAAGTAGTTTAGTGTGTCTGTGGGTTTTATAAATATTGAACCAATGAAAAGTATTAACTTGCGATTAAATAACTACATTGGATTAATTGAAACACAGGTTATTCTTTCCTGAAATACAAGGTTTACTCCAGACAGCAGTATTACCATGGGAACGGAGCTTATGGAGACTGCAGTGGAGAGAGAAACATCATTTTTCACACTATATACTGTGTAATATAAAAATGTCAGGCATACCTCATACCTCAGGGGTCAGTAGAGAATATCCAAAGTATCCACATTCATAGACATGCATGCTGTATTGTTTTTGTTCTCCATATTGAGTCTGGTCTCAAGACCACATTTTGATGGTCTCTGTCTCCTCTCGTCTCATGTTGCTCTCAGGGGTTCCCCAGGGGTTTGTTCTTGGCTCCATCCTTTTTTTCCCTCTACACCAAATCTCTTCGCCCCTAAAATAGCGATCTATAAGCTCACAATGGATTGCATCGTACTGTACAAACAGACAGCCTCATTTCAATAGTTTTACAGTGGCCCAACTGTTAACGGAGAAACAGAGAGCACTAGCTGTTTGGCTATGATCACCACATGGTTACAAAAGAGCCACCAATCTCATTTCTTCTTTAACCTTTTAAGACCTGAGACCGATTCTACAAATGTCTTCAAAATCCTAACAGTTTTCTGAAAAAAACGTATGTTGCTATGTATCGTTGCTGTCGGGCAGAAACCTCTTATCTCCAGATTTTCATTTTCATTTTCATTTATTGTTTTTTTTCGTGTTTTTTTTTGTAAATTAACATCACACAAAAGCATCAAAAATAGCAGATTTACAAGCTCGAAACGCGGCACAAAGCAACAGATCCGACAGAGACGATATATAGTTAAATCTAAAATGACATTGATGCTTTCCCGGTATTAGTGGGTTAAGCAGTGATGTCATGTATTAATTATCAGTATCACAATCAGAATCAACTTCATTGTCACAGCACACGATTACAGGTGTAAAAGAGTGGGTGAAATACTTTGTATGTGTGAGCTCTCAACATTTCAGTTCCAGAAAGAGAGGGAATAGGCAGGAGAGGACAGAGATGAGAGTAACACGTAACACTGAACAGGTCAAATAACTGATAGGCAGGCACAGTCAAATCAATACAAACGTACAAAGTCCAATATGCATATATATAAAAAATAGCAGCAGGTATATCAAATCCAAGTTTAATTTGCATGGCATGCATAAAGAAAAACGTGGCAATATAAAGCAGTGAGTATGAGACCTTACTGACCCTTTGTCAAATCCTTCCTATTGGTTGCAGTTGCTTGTTCTCTCTATCCACATCGGGGACAATTCTAATTTTAAACTTGACTTCAGTAAAAAGGAACATCTCGAGTGCAGTATAGTTACTGGGCATAACGTGTTCTACCCCCCCCCCCCCCCCCCCCCAAAAAAAAAGAAAACACATTTTGCAAACTCAGCATAAACAACCAGAAGGCGGCAGAACCTGAGCGAAACAAGGCAGAAGGAGCCTGCTATCAATCAATCAATCAATCAATCAATCAATCAATCAATCAAACTTTATTTATATACAGTAGCACATTTAAAAACAACCGTAGTTGACCAAAGTGCTGCACAAACTTAAAAGAAGAAACAGAGCAAGGCAATACAGGCAAAGACAGAACAAAACAAAAACAAAGCAATATACATATATGAGCAAGCAAAACAGAGCAATACTGTTGGTACAAAGCGAGAGAGATAAATGTGAAGGCAAAGCATCGGAACATATTCATATAGCATTTACCTGTGTGTGTGTGTGTGTGTGTGTGTGTGTGTGTGTGTGTGTGTGTGTGTGTGTGTGTGTGTGTGTGTGTGTGTGTGTGTGTGTGTGTGTGTGTGTGTGTGTGTGTGTGTGTGTGTGTGTGTGTGTGTGTGTGTGTGTGTGTGTGTGTGAAGCACACAGACTATAATTAGACTCAAATACAAACATTGATGAGGATGAGAGATGAGATCAAATTGAGGTCAGACTCAACTGTCTGTAAAGGCCAAGGTGAAAAGGTGAGTCTTAATTAAGGAGCGACTTAAAGGCCTCGATGGACGGGGCGGATCGAATGTGGAGGGGTAGGCTATTCCGAAGCCTAGGGGGGCGGCCACCGCAAAGGCACGTCGTCCCCTTGTCTTTAGTCGGTCGGGTCTTTGGCAAAACGAGTAGTGAAAGGTCAGCCGACCTCAGGGTTAGCGCTGCAGCAGAGAGTGCAGCCATGTGTACTAAGTGGACTGTGTACTAAAAGTGACAGGGCTCAGGGCTTGTTCAGCAGTCTGATGGTTGGTGCCATGTATGAGTATTACTGCACCAGATTGCTCAGCCAAATGTAGCTGTAGCTGTGGTTTAAATAAAAAGAAGTATAACATTTTATTGCTTGGACCGCTGGGTAAACAGTCAGGTCAACAGAAGCCACTGTATAAAACCAGACACTGTAACCATAGGCCTCTCAGAATGAGCCAATGGCGAATTCAAAACGTAATGGATATGGAAGTCGGAAAAGCCAAGTCTTTCAAGACGTGTGGACTACTGTAACCTGTTCATGACTATTAAACTGCTTCTTTCCACTAACAACCTGTAGAGGTTACATATTTAGCAGTGAAAGAGGGGACAGACTAGCCATGTGTGGCGGGTAGAGGCAATGTGAGATGGTAGGCCGCTTAAATGGTTGAGAGGTCTTTTACAAGGTAATAAAATCCTGTATACTATACGTGCACATGTATAAATAGAGAGAGGTGTTCTCCATCCGCTAGGCATGCCCACTTTATGAGCCTGGGAAGTTTGGACTTCTGCAAAAATGTCCACTCAGGCAAAACGAGCAACATGTTCTTTTCCCAAAAAAATCGGTTTCTTACTTAATCTGCTTACTCTGATCTCGCACTTGTCAGTCGCTTAGGATAAGAGTGTCGTCTAAATGCCTAAATTGTAATTGTATGTCAACATGTACCATTTTAACACGAACAGTTAATATGATTGATGACACATAATATAGTCATATAGACATGTAGCAATAAAACGATATCAGTGACTCATTCAGATTCATGTGGTATGGTTCAGAGTGAAACGACAAGCTAACCTCAACACCACTGTTTCAGTTTGGTATGTTCAAGTGCTCTGTTTTTAATCAAATTTCGCTCTTTCCCCTTTTCAGTTTCCACAGCAAACCTGTTAGGGGAGTGCCGAGCCATTGATGCCATCTATCGCTTTATCAGTCCTTACACCACCAAACGCCTTCATACCATCAAGTAAGTGCCCTCATCCCCATTAATAGTGTGTGCCACAGAGACCCAAACCAATTAGTAATGGCTCTCTGTCACCCATAAATAAGACAGCTAATGAGAGAAATTGTCAGGTGTAATCTTGAATGAATAACCAGATTCCACTGCATTACTGCACGATAACCTTAGTGTAACTGTACCTAGCTAATGCCAATTGTTTTTGCATTGTACTCGGAAGCCTAAACACCACCAAAAACAACAACATAAATGCGACTATTAAAGGTGCATTCCTTAAGATTTCTGTCCAGCCTGGGATTCAAACCCGGGTCTTCCACACGAGGGCTTAAATTTGTACTGCCAACATAAGCCAGAATGCTCGCAGGGGGATTAGTCAAAATAACTTTTTATTCAGGGTTGGAAACACCAGTCTCGAGTATGAAGTAAGAAAAAATGTGTGGCAGTGGGTCTGTGAGAAATGGTTAAATAAGCGAGAAACCAGTGGGAAAAAGGTGGGGAACAACTAATGACTTTTCAGTTTACCCTTCTCTTACATCTTCTTGTTACTGACAACTACTAGGTCATAACATTTTTAGGTCAGAGAAGCAGCCCTTCACTGGCAAAAAGCACGGTACACTACTGTATGTCATGATACCTTTCACCCAGGCCTAAACACAAGTGTTAACAAAGAAAACAAATGTACCTGCTCCCCGCGTACAACCTGTCACGATTGTTTAAAGTACATCTTTCAAGTTCGTGAACATGCAGTATAGTCAAAGGAAATCGTAACCTTTTACATTAACAACTTGAACCCTACCTACCTAACCGTCTCTACTCCTAATTTCTCATCTTCTCTACTTCAATTGAAGCCAGGCCCAATGTTTGCCATTTTCTCCCACATTTAGCCCTGTATAGGCGGCGCTCATGCACAAACAGATTTTCATTTAGCCACCGAGGCGATATACTCACACCTTCTACTGCGCATGCGTATCCATAGTAGCTGCACAGTCAACACACCATCTCTCTGCTCTACTGTTACTAGGGTTACATGTGAGACGTTGTGTGACGTATGGAAGTTTTTATTGGACTTTGTGAGGCTACCATTCCCACCGACCCCGGGGCAGCCGTGGGATATAAAACGTATGAGGAATTTGTCAAAAGCATGCCACGCGTTTTACACCTTATTTGGTTTCCTATCGAATTCTGTTTATGCCCGTTGCGTCCTGCCATCACTGCAATGACGGCAGGTCACATAATCGGACGTATAACACATGCGGTGTAACTTCGCACCTTGTCCGCGGTCGTGACAAAATAAAGCATACTGGACTGCATGTTCTTGCTACCAGGACCTGGACATACACGACAATAAAATATATGAAAACATGTAGCTGCCAAGGGCTTTACGCATAGATATAAACCTTTTTTCCCCATCAGCTTAGAGTTACAGCTAGACTACTGCAATCCTTGCACAGGGTCTATAACCTACTTGCCATTGAGTGTGACCGCAAACAAATGGACTTTGAATACATTGTAAAGGAATATGACTTCATAACTAGGTGCTAACTAATACTCATAATTCTGCGAAAGATACTACACGTATAACATTACTATACTATACTTAACTATACTGTTCCTCAACTCATCCATCTCAAGTGGCCAATAAACACGATTCTAATTCCGATTCTCCCAACTTATCCCTGGGTTGACACCGTTGCAACATATTGATATTGAACTCTTATCTCTCCTCTGCTCATCTCTCTCTCTCTCTCTGTCGCTGGCTGCGGTCCCTCTTGGTTTTCGTATATCGTATATCATCCTCTCATCTCTCACTGTCAGAACCCTCTGGCATTCGGCTGGCACGGCCTGGGCTAGCACCCTGCAGTATACCCAGCAGGACATTCCACGAGGGCCGGTCATGCCAGCCTCTGCTCGGCCCGCTGCCACGGCATACCGTCCCCTGATCGGCTTCTACTGAACACGAAACCCCTCGCTGGTGTGAGGATATCGGATACCCGTCCCCTGAGATGTGCAAATTTATAGCCCTCAGCGAGGGTTTTCAGAGTAATTCCTCTACACGGGCCGCCTGCTAATTGTCCTAGCGATGTTAGAATGGCGCTTGGGATTCCGAATTTCGCATTCCGAGCGTCGATACGGATAACGGGTGGGAATTGGCGGGTTGTAAAAGCAGGTAGGTGGCAGATACAGTATATGATTTCCCCCAAAGTCTTGAGTGGCAGTTTCGAACGTGTCAGTCACACCGATGGTGTCTAATTATACCTTTTAATATCATGGCTGATGATGGCTATAAATTTGGAAGTTGTAAAGTCAGTCATCAGATGACTGAATCTGTCAATTATTTTCAACTGTCAGCAGCAGTCAATCGCTCGCCGCAGCATTTTTAGACTGATGGACATGACAACCCTTCTGATGCTGTGTTTAGAGGAGGCCTTTACCAGCCTGATGAGGTGATCAGTATTGTAAAAGCGATGTGAGCTTGTAGATTGACTATTTTTTTTTTTTGAAATGTTCACCTGTTATTATGAAATGCCCAGAATAGGGATGCTATAGGGTTCATATGGTTAATGTGGATTGGATGTGTGTTCTGCAGACCTGTGGTTCACAAACCTTTTAGGCTTAGGACACCCCTGTAGAGAATGTTTTCATCCACGGCACCCCTAAATTACATTGTTACTTTTCACTCACTATATTCATGGCATATTTGACTACTTTACAATAAAAAAATTGATAGGCCCTGCAAAACTATTTGCATTGTTATAATTACTATTACTATTGATACTATTATTTTAAGATGATGATGATGGTGACCACAACATTCAAATGAACGCACACACAAGCATGCATTCACTCTCTCTTTCATTTGGTGTCTTGGTCTTAAGATATTCAATGTCTTTGGACTTTTATCCTGGATGACTAATAAGAGATTTGAGAGACTATCCAATTCATTTAGAACTGATTTGCAATTACTTTGTACCCGATGTTTAAACTCAAAATAATTGATATTAATTCAAGTGATATGGCACACTTTGAGAAAACCTGGACAAGACTATGCTATAAATAAAAGTTTGATCGATTAAGGTGTGTGTGTCCTCAGGTCAGGAGAGGACACTAATGACATGACAGAAATTGCTTACTTTTAAATGTAACCATAAAAAGACCAATGATCATTTGTAAAGACAGCAGTATGACTAATATCAGTTTGTCAAGATGACACTTGTTAATATGCCTTATTTAGTCCTATTAAACTCAAAATTAAGTTGTGTAATATGCTAAGTGCAGCGAAAAGGACTTTCTCATAATTCATACTAATAACAGATAATTATACTCAACTATCCAATGAACACCCTTAATAGAAATCTTTCTTGGAAAGTAAATTACACTGTCGGGTTAAAATATGTCTCCGATACATCATGGGTGTAATCCCCCTTTATGTGAAGACATCAGGGGCATATAAAGTAGGATGAGGATATGTGACACAGGAGGTGGAAGCAGGTGTGTGGTGCATATCGAAAGAGAGACGTTTTCAGTTTACTGTGGAAGACAGAGAATTGATGTGCCATCAGGTATATACGCCATTAGGGAGTCAGGAAGGGAATGAATGCAGACAGCGGTATGCTATACATCAGTGGTTCTCAAACTATTTTGTGTCGAGGACCCCCAAATTGATATGCATTTGGCCGCGGACCCTCATCTGAAAATGTTTTGTGCCAGGGACCCCCAGAAACAAAGATTTTAAAATGTTCGCCTTAAAATTTATATATATATATTTTGCACACATTTTCACGATTTTTCAAAAATAGCAGATGTACAAGCTCATAGCGCGTCACTTCATGCCGCGCTATGAGCTTGTGCATCTGCTATTTTTTAATCGTCAAAGTATAAAATATGGTTAAAGTGATTGTGACGCTATATTAAAATATTTTTCCTGGGGACCCCCTGGAACCCCCCCCCCCCCCCCCCAAGGACCCTTGAGGGTCTTGGGACCCCACTTTGAGAACCACTGCTGTATAGGGTATGCTTATCTAGTATGAACCCTGGTATGTGAGCTTTTAGATCGCCTATTTCCGGCACGCCGCACGCCATTAGTACGATGGACTATTTGGGTTGTAGAGTGCTGAACGGGTTCGTGCCAATGAGAGGCACACGGCGGTGGCAGACTGATAAGTGTGGAAGGGACGGAATGGACACGGACGCATGGCCAGCGGGTGCATCACATTAGGCAGATTTGTACCAAGGATTAACACCGGTGGTAATCAGACAGTGCGGAAGAAGGGAGGGAGAGGTGGCTGACACGGAGGACTTTGGGGTTAGCGTTCTGGGCCTGAGTACCTGGACTGGACGCTTGGACGAATGAGTCGCTGTCACCGAGGTTGGAGTTGATGACAAAAAAAAGCTTGTCTCTGAAGAGGGAGTGGTTGATCACGTTATCGCTGCAATGTGGGGTTTTTGCAGGGCACTCAACATGTCTGAGCATCAAGTTACTTCAGAGATCTGGACAAACACGTTATGATAAATAAATAATCTTTTTCCAAACTACATGGACCCTAGCGTCTCTATCAGGGCATGTCATAATAGGCGAAGATTTGAAAAAAAGAAAAGAAAAAAAGGCTGATCTACAAGCGCACACTGTGTCGCAAACCAATGCATTGTGAGCTTGTACTTTTGCCAAAGAGATTTGGTTGTAGAAGGAGAAAAAAAAGGAGGGGAACCTGGTCAACATCCCCCTAGGCCAAATCTCTTCAGCGAAATAGTCAATCTACAAGCGTTGCGACGCTTTGTGAGCTCGAAGATTGCCTATTTTCGCTCAATGCTCGCTCCTAAGGGATGCTAGGGTTCATGTGGTTAATGCTACTGTATAGAGTAGTAGTACGAGAGAGAGAGAGAGAGAGAGGGGTTTGCAGGTGGATTGAGTCCAAGGACATAATTGTATGCTACAACATCAGTTTCCTCCCCTAATCTAGACATGCTGGCATTAGCCAGGGCTCTTTCTTTTAAGTGTGAAAGTGGAATCGTTTCAAAAGCCGAAGTGCATGTTTCTTCACAGTCAGGGAGAAATGCAGCTAATTACAATAAACTGATTGAGTGATCAGTTAAATATGCTGATTAGAGCCTCAGTGCACCTGGAGCCACTTGCACAGCGTGCATCTGTCTGCCAGGGGAGCTGCTGCTGCTTTTACACTGTGTGTGTGTGTGTGTGTGTGTGTGTGTGTGTGTGTGTGTGTGTGTGTGTGTGTGTGCGCGTGTGCGTGCGCGCCTGCGTGTGTGAACTGAAGACTCTTCACGGGCTGAAAGCAGTATGCATATTTAATGCTGTTAGAACTCAATGGGGGTCTTTTCTCTGCAGTACAGAGTCAAATCAAAAGGGGAAGTGTTTTTGTTGGCCAGGCCATATAAGAAGCAAATGAATTAGTTTCATTTTATTGTGTGCCGTGCATAATGTTTTTCCTTTTTTGCATAAGTGCTGAGGGCAGTTCAGGTCGTTGACTGTCGCCACCACTACAGTTCAAATAAGTACAAGTTCTGTACCAATAGGACCAAAGCACTGGAGTTCAATCGTTCATCGTTACGATTTACAATTTTGGCATTTAGCAGACAATCTTAATCCAGAGCTATTTACAGTAAGCAAGTTAAACACGAGGTAATACATTTAGGATCTAGGATCATAGGTAAACCAAGCACCTATCATCAGTCTGAATTAGAAACGATCGTGTAAACGTCATTTTCTGATGACCCCGTCAGTCGGATTGCATGTTCCTTTTTTAGTCTGATTATTGAAGGATATTTCAGATATACACCTAATGCCTAATACATAGGCCTACTCTATCATACTGTATGATCATGTCTCATGTCAAAAACAGCAGATATACAAGCTCACAGCGTGTCGCACCATGACTATTTGTGGCACGGGACACCTTTGTACAACTAAGCATAAATCAGGCCTTAAAGCGGCACTAATACTATGTCTTTTTTTAAGTGTTTTTTTTCCCGATCTGTATGGTAGAGTATGTTAATACAATATATCTTTGGGGTTGTTGTATTGTCTCCCTGGTCTACTATTGTGACATTTAGATGGTGTCAAAGGTCACGTCTCACCTAGACACAGGATCTGACACGAATTTTGACCTGATGGTCAAGATTCAATTCATCCCCTGAGCAAGCAGGCAGGCTCTATTAGCTCAATGGTAAAAAAAAAAAAAAAATAGCACTTGCGCAGGAAACCAGGTTCAAATCCTGGGTTGAAGAGGAAAGTCACATAGTTCTGCTTTAATCAGACTATGACTCTTATCAGAATTCTCACAGCATTTCACAGCACATTATGGCAGATATAGCATGCATTGTCAAGCAATTCCTGCAGTGGTGAACTTGTTTAGAGAGTAAAAAAGATGACTGTCAGCAGACAAAAATAAGTCCCAACACATTTGAGGTGGGGCTGAAACTGTCACCAAGGTGTTGTATATCTTGGGCGTTTTTGGCAAACCTCGCAACAGGGATTTTCTTTCAGAATTGTTGCTGGAGGCAAGAGAAGGTAAGAGGGTTATGTGAGGGTTATGATGAGTTCACCAATCTATGAGTTCACAAGTTCACAAACGCTTGAAGATGTTTAAGTGCACCTATTGTTTTATGCTAATGTTGGATCGGATGTCTTCAGGCTCTGCTCTGTAGGAATGTGAATGGAATAGTTCTATATTGCACTTGAATCCCCCCCTCACCCTATCAATCTTATCTATCGATCATAAACAGCTTAATCAATACATTGTCTTGTTTAAAATATGGCCAGTAGTCATATTATAATGGTCGATTAAATATAGTCACTGGTACCTTCGCCTGCTTAGTCGCCCACGGCACACTGTGAACTCTGTAACGTTGCATGTAAGTGCACAGTAAAATCCCTCAGTGTTGATTTACCCATTTGTAACTCAGAGAGTGTCCACATGTAACCGGTAAGGGTCCTTTTGGTTACATGTGGACACTCTTAAGTGACATTTTGTTGTTAAAATAAGTGTTAAATAGCGCTATAGTCTGATAGTACGCATTCCCATCAAGTGCTTTGAGCGTGTCATCAGGTGAGGTGTTTGTCCCCGCCCAGAAAACTGCTTTCAGCAGGAAATGCCCAAAACTGGGCATTTCCTGTTTACAGGCTCTTTAAATGGAGCATTTGCCAGTGTGCCGTCAGGATGCAGTAGACTATACTGTGAAATACAAAGTACATGATGAAAATGAAAACTCTGTAAACACAGCTTGACCCCTAGTGCCACCAGGGGTCAGCAGGGGTCAGAGCTTGTTGTCACCTCTCATAACCGCCTGCTAGTGACACCCCTGTTTACTTGCCATCGACTGGGGACTCTGGCAGGCAGTGTTGACATTCCTGACCTCAGGATACTAGAACGCACGCATACACACACACACACACACACACACACACACACACACACACACACACACACACACACACACACACACACACACACACACACACACACACACACACACACACACACACACACACACACACACATACTGTACATCCATACCATAGTGATGAACAGACACACTGCACAGACAAGGAGTCAGTGCTATGGTGTTGTAAAACTCTACATGCTGAGTGTGCATTTTTTCATGGCGTTGTCCATATTTCTGAATCTGAATCTCTCTCTCTCTCTCTCTCCCCCCTGTACATTGTCGCTGACGGGCAGAGATATCGCATCTCCATATTTCAACTTTATTTATTTTTTTTTGTAAATTAATGTGTTGTTAATGTACAACATGTGTCACGTAAAAGTAGCGAAAATAGCCGATCTGCAAGCTCACAACGCATCGCGATGAAACACGTGAAACTGGTTAAGTCTATCTGTGGGTTTTATAAATATTGAATCAATGAAAAGTATTAACAAGAGCGTGTGTCTAAATGATAACTACACGGGACGCGGGTTCTAATGTTTTTTTTTTTCATTTCCTAAATAATAAATATATATCCTATGTTTAAATATTTGGACATACAAGGTCTGTGTTTTTGCGTACAGTATGAGAGAGAGAAAAAGAAAAATGTGAGAGCTCAGCTAACAAGCACGCTCTCTGTCTTCTGCAGGGCGGCGATCGATGCCTTGGCTGCTCTGCTGTGCACAAGTAAGTTTTTCCACAACCTTCATTAATTTATCCACCTCTAGACGCTTTCCATGTGTCACTACAGATAAAGAGATAAAGTCCATTACAGCGCGAGTGTCAAGCTCAATCTTAGTGGAGGGGCCATTTGGAGAATGTACTGGGTGTTTTTTTTTCTCTTTCTTTTTTTTTACCACTTTCACCCTGGCATCCCTATTGTGTGCATGTCATTATTATACAGGAGGTAACTTTACAAGTGGTACAATTTGCACATTAACCTCTTCAGGAAACACTACCCTTCCTCTTTGTCTGGCTTACTTGTTGTTAACTAGTTGTACGAACTCTTGTTTTATTGTTGTATGTTTTATTGGATCTTGTTTAGTCGATACACTTTTTGTATTAGCTCGTGCTCATTTGATTTTGCTATTTTGTCTCATCTGTTTAAGAAAGTAGGTAGCTGATGTATAGCACTTTTACCTTAGCGCTAGGTATACTCTTGGTTGCTTGTTTTTGCAGGAAATGCACTTAAGACTTCTGGTGATTAGTAGTTTTGTTCCCTACGTTGAATGCACTTATTGTAAGTCGCTTTGGATAAAAGCGTCTGCTAAATGACTGTAATGTACTGTAACCCATTAAGACAGGGAATGCATCGGTGTCATTTTAGTGTTGGCTATTCAAAAATAGCAGATAGCTATGCAAGCTCACAGCGGGTCACTTCGTGCTGCGCTGCGAGCTTGTACATCTGCTATTTTTTGCGTTTTTTGTTGTTGAATATATACATATTGAATATATTTTACACAAATCTTCTCTTCTGGCGATCCCTGGTACAAAACATTTTCAGATGGGGGGTCCTGTTGTGGAATAAATATACTAATACTTATAACAAAATATAAGGAGAGTACAAGATGTGATGAGACATTCAATTCAATTTAATAGGGATCCCTACTGAACAACCACCTTCCACCATGCAAGATGATTGAGTCTCCAAAACAATACATAGTAGTTACTTTTTATACATTTTACTCAAAGTAGGAGGAGTGAAGGCTGTCACATGGTCATAAGGAGGAGGAGTTAAGGTTGTCACATGGCCAGACAGCCAGCCTCTGGATAATAATAACACATTCATTAACCACTTAAGTCCTTTAGACCTCCCTCAGCAGGGCGCAGTCCCAGGCTGGACCCTTTTCCATCTGAGGTCTCCACCCAGGCTCCCCTGGACAGACATCCCTGTCTCCTGCTTCCCGGTGTCTTCTTTTCAAAGATACCGATCACAGGAGCACCACTCGCCTACTTACAGTAGCTGTCCTTTCGCTTTCATCTTATGATGGCCTGACTGTACATTGAGCTACATTCAGTCCTCGCTTAGGCACTTCATGGACTTACTGCCTCTGCGACCCGACCGGCCGGTGACCCAGTCGATAGCGATCCCTTACTCAAAGTGTGATTGGCACTCTAAGCAGGAAACCGACGGTCTGATCCCTATCCCACTTTCGCTATGGGTATAGAAACTTTAACCGTTTTCACCAGCCTCGCCTGTAACCGGTGAGTCACGCACTCTTATCCGGTTAGGTGTGGACTATCATCCACGCACCATGTGCTACCAACCCCTGACAGGAGCGATAGTCGGCACATCGACTAGACGAAGCCGCGGTAGAATGTAAACTCATTCTTCACTAGACACGGGGGCATTGCCTTCAGTCATCTCCTCCAGCACTATATTTCCATTATAACGTGCCCTCGGAACCTTGCGATTCCACCGTCGCCTGTTGTGCACAAGGGATTGAGGAGCCTACCCCCTAACCTCATACACCGGAAAAAGCTTCTTCTCTCACCCAACAATGCCCTCTGTCTGCTACAGTGGTAATTACAGCCTCGGAACAAGCAAGGGAACCAGCTGTAGGTAGATGGCCTCTGCTCCAATGAGTACAGTCTGCAGATCCAGCTTCATTGTCAGTTCATTTATGTGCTTCAAAATGGTACTGAAATCAGATCCAATCAACTCCCCTCGCTGAGATACCAGAATGGAACAGGCTATCAGCAGGTGAAAGTTCTCACAAGGCAGGCGGGTCCACATCACCTCCCACAGCACAAGAATGTCTTCAAAGGAAAACTCTCTCTTGAACCAGATCACTAACCAACGGAAACAGAAGCAAAGAGAGCCGCTGTCCTGGGAGTCCAGGTAATCCCACAGCTCTGGGTCCAGAGCTTTCAGCAAGATGCTAAGCTGAAGGAGCTGCCGTTTCATGGCCTCCTGAGACTCTTCAAAGTTAGTACGCACTATATTCATGAAGCCAGTCAGGCACCAGAAGGACTCCACCTCATTCTGAGTAACAAATAGGAGGGGTGCCAGGAGGTCACTCATTCCCTGGACATAGCCAAGATCAAAGTTGTACATGCAATAGGTCATCAGAACATCATGGAGGAGAGTCAGTCCTGGGTTATCGTTCCCAGAGAAGAAGGCGGTGTGTCTGTCTGTCCTACTCACATCTGTCTCAATGAGGCTTCTGAGGAGGGAGTTTCTCATCTCCTGCTCTTCACTAACTGACTTCCACTGCGCCTTCATTCGGAAGTATTCATCCGTCTTAAACCTCAGAATGTCCTCCCTTTCCTTGAAAGTGCTGTTCCATGGATAAAAGCCCAGGAGAAACTTCCACACATCTTTCCTTAGGTTTGGCGTGATACCCCCTCGGAACACTAGTTCTTTGATTCTCTCTGGGTGCTGCACACAGCCTTCGGCATCCAGAAACTCCTCCCATTGCTCCATTGGTCGCCCCCGCGTCACCTCCGGTCTGGGACCAAGCGTTGGTGGCAAAGCCACCTTTCGTTGTCCATTCCCCATGGCACTCAGAACTCAGAACTCATTGAGTCTCCAAAACAATACATAGTAGTTACTTTTTATACATTTTACTCAAAGTAGGAGGAGTGAAGGCTGTCACATGGTCATAAGGAGAAGGAGTTAAGGCTGTCACATGGCAGCCAGCCTGACTAGATCATTATTATTACAATGGGACCATCCTGTTTGAATGATTCACTGTGATGAATAAACAGACAGTAAACAAGAGTAAATCAACATTCAGACGATCTGACTGTTGGCTGTGAGGGAGTCTCACCAACACCCTGGTCAGAACAAAAGCCATTGATGTGGTTTTGATTAAATTTGCAAAAGGTTTGATTAAATCGACACGGGACATCAGACCACGGTGTAAGCCACATCCAGCTAGATTAGCACTCAGGACAATCAACATACAATTGAGAGAAATATGACACAAATGAAACAATTCCATTTTCCCACCACAGTCCGCAGCCAAATTCATATACATTTGGGGGTCTTTGGCACGAAAACATTTGAGAACTACTGATTTAGAAGGCATTTGTACAATCAGCCTCAGGTCTTAATGGGTTAATGAACACTAAAACATGATTATGAATTACATACCCATGATCAGGTGGTGAACATGCTGGATTTAGCGTAGAGATCATTTCCATCCGTAGCCGAGTCCCCAAAACATTAAAACAAGGACATACTGTTACAGCAAAACATAAAAATGCGTTAAGTTTGATTGATTGATTAAATACTTTATTAGTCAGAATCAGAAATCTAAACAGCAACAGATACAGTCAGACATTAAGGCTAAAAGGAGTAAAGGATAACACAAAAAAAGTCCTGGGGACTTGTTTAGATTGTGGTCCTACATGTATTCAATTCATCAACATAGCATAACTTTAAGAAGATGTACTCAATAATACATGTCATCAACAAATACAAAACACTACATGTACAAAGGAGAAAAAGGAAGAAAAACAGCAGTTACCACAGCCGCCCTGTGTCACCAAGTAACTGAGGAGCGATCAAAGGAACCATAACTGATTTAATAAGCCTTTCGCAGTTTCATTGTACAAGCCGCTTGTACTTAGACATGCAGCAGTGAATGACACCTCCTTTTGATGGGAGTTTAAATTTACCTCCCAGATCTGCTATTTTAGAATAGCCAAAGTATAAAATAGGGCTCAAGTGTTTAATGCACAAACAACAACATCTATTAATATATTCATGTGGATGAAACTAAAGGACCTACAGTACTGTATCATCTAATATTTTTTTGTGTCATATATAGACAATTTCAAAACCAAGAGCTTGACTCCTGTTAACATTTTAATATAGCATAATGCAGCTGCAGCATAACGTTGCTGTCTCTATATTCTAACCTTTTGTGTTTTTTCGTAAATTAAGGCCCTACTTGATCATACTACAGCGTCACACAAAAGCATCAAAAGTAGCAGATCTACAAGCTCGAAACGCGGAGCGAATCCTGAAAAGTAACAGTTTTGGACATATGAGGTTCCACGCCGACAGAGACGATAATGTCCTTTACTTCATGACCAATCGACTTCCACATGATGCTCCTATAAACAACGTTTAGGAAAGCAAAGCTATTTCACTAACGTCGATTGTTTTGCATAAGCTGTCAGAGAATGGCAAAAAGTGACGTTCAGGCTGACTTCATCTCTTATTTCCTTTTCAATTCTTGTTTTTATTTTGGTAATTGTCCCAATTTGTCCCAATTTAGTTGTTCTGCCAGTTCCCCTGCATATCCCCAACAACATTGGTTCTCAAGGTGGGGGGTCCATTTGTACACTCTCAGAGTTATGGTGGTCCTTGGTCCAATGCAGGGGTTCTCAAAGTGGGGTCCGGGGATCCCCATGGCCCTATATATATCATTGACATTCTTTGAAAATGTTCACACCACAAATCTTGTATGGGGGGTCCTTGGCACAAAATCTATTCAGATGGGGTTTCACGGCCAAATACACATTCATTTAGGGGTCCTTGACATGAAAAAGTTTGAGAACCACTGCCCTACAAGTCCTTGTCGGTGCTTTATCCCCTGGGCTAACACTGTTGGTATGGCGGGGGGGGGGGGGGGGGGGGGGTGTAGAACAGTGAGAGAAGTCCAGCTGGGCCTTGGAATTGTGTGACAACCTTCCATAATTAGTTTTAATGAAGAGAAATGAATGGTTTCAGCCTTCTGGGGCTTTGTCAGAATGTTGCGTTCACACCAGCAGCGAGCGACGGAAGCTACAAAACCACCTACGTGGTCAATTACACTGTCGCTGATTCCCCTTTGAAGTGTTGCTCAACAAGCTCGTTGACCTTCATTAAATGTGCGTGTGTGTGGGAGCAACGAGCGAGAAACATACAGTACTGTAAAGGAAAATATAAAGGCTTGGGTTAAAAAGAACAGGGAACTGGCTGACGGTTTAGAATTCTTTTTTTTTTTTTCAGGCACTCGAGTGACGCAGTGGTAAAGTAGCTGGCAAGCACCACTGAGTCTGGGGGTTAGCATCCACCTCGCTGCATCCAGCTTTGTCGAGCAAACACAATTGGTCCGTGTTCAGGGCAGGGTGATTGTCTCTACACCAGTGGTGGAAAGTTACTAAGTTCATGCACTCAAGTATTGTACTTAAGTGCAAATTTGAGGATTTTTTACTTTACTGGAGTATTTCCATTTTTCAATACTTTTACTTCTACTCCACTACATCTCAGAGGCGAATATTGTACTTTTACTGCACTACAATTGAAAACTTAAGTTACTAGTTACTTTGCAGATATAAAACACACATTAACCACTTTAGTCCTATTTTATACCTAGGCTATTTGAAAATAGATGATTGTGTAGATCTGCTATTTTCAAACATTTTAGTACTTTTACTTTTGGCACTTTAAGTACATTTTGATACCAATACTTTTGTACTTTTACTCAAGTAAATGATTTTGAATGCCGGACTTTCACTTGCAGTATTGATACTTTTACTTAAGTAAAACATATGAGTACTTTCCCCACCACTGCTCTACACGTAATCCTACGGGCTGGGGAAGCACCTGTCAGCGGGGGGAGTGTTTGGGTGGGAGGAGTAGGACGAAGGCTCTACGTCCTCCCGGTGGGGGCTCCTCACTAGCGAGGTGAGTCAGTAGGATACAGCAGCAGTGACGACACACTGAACTACAAAAATTGGGATGAAAAGGGTTGGTAAAAAGCCACAAAATAAGGTTTTTATTACAAGCAGGCACTGTATGGAGATAGCATGGGTGTGGAACTGGTGAAACAAAAACAATGCTTGAGTGACAGTTCATCGCTGAAAAAAGTAGAACCCAGCTCAACAGTTTTTGTTTTTGTAGTTTGTCTCGCAGTGACAAGTGACGGGTGTCAGTTTGTATCTTCACGTTGCTGCCTTCAATTGAAAATGGCTCGCAGGGCTGGCGCTTTGGGAAAATAGCCCACCTACAAGCTCACAAACGCGTTGCGTCGCATCGGACCACGAGTAAAGAGGGAGCTTTTTACACCCATTTTTTACAATCCATCACACAGAATATCACCCGTTCACATTTATCCAACTGCCCTTCATATTGTTGTGTGTGACTATGTGAAAATCCTGAACTTTAAATGGCATTTCCCTTTCAAAAATGTCATGTGAAATGGGTTTTGCTGTGGAAAAGTACAGTTTATGTAATGTTATCTATAATGTGTAACAGCTGGTGACCATTACTGTTAGGTGTAGAAGGTCTTGTGACCAACAGTTTATTGAGCCCAGTAGCACAATGAATGCCCTCTCTTGGCAAAAGCTGCTAATTAACCCCTCACGTGGCTAATAATTTAAGTTAATTGATTCTTCAATCACAGGGGCACAGATGGATTCCCACCGGCAAGATCTCTTGTCTGACGCATTATCCAGCCATTCTGTTGAGAATGAGTTGTGCTGTAGTTACCTTCCTAAGGGCTTCCTGATAAATCATTCTAAATGCATACCCTCCCATTTCTATACAGTATCTTTTACGCTATGTAAGTCGTCTCTGTCGGGTTTGAAACCTCATATCTACAAGCTCAAAACGCGTCGCTCCGCGCCGCGTTTCTAGCTTATATATCTGCTACTTTTGATGCTTCTGTGTGACACTGTAGTACGAAGTAGGCAGTAGGGCATTCATTTACGAAAAAACACAAAAAGTTAGAATATGGAGAAAGGAGGTTTCTGCCAGACAGCAACAAATTGGTGCATTTATATTGCACCTCCATCTCCAAATGTACAGTACATTGCGTTCACCCACTCATGGACACATTCACACACCGACGGCGGAGGAAACCGTGCAAAGGCCCCAACCTGCTCATTACATCGGAAGCAGTTACATTAGGGATTCTGTGTTTTTGCTCAAGGTCACTTCGACACTAACCCAGAGAGAGAACTGAGGTTTGAACCGGCATAATCCGCCGCTCTACCACCTGGGCAGTGGTGTAAAGTAACTTAAGTTTATTTACTCAAGTACTGAACTTTTATCCCCTTGTTTTCTTAACTTAAAAAACACATCATCAATATCCTCCTATCCCAGGTTGGTTCCACATCAGTGGTTATTGCAAATGAAAACGAATGGTTTTGTATCTAAAGGTGAGACCTTGCTATGTGAGGAGAATCAGGGATTAGGTGGTGATGGTGCTTCATATTCACAGTTTACAATTTAGGCATTTAAGCAGACACTCTCATCCAGAGCGACTTACAAATGCAAAATCGGAATAAGCAGCAGAGTAAAATAGTCACATACAGTAAGTACAATACAAAGAGAACAATTTAGTGCTTTAAATAAACTAGGATACCAGGTAAGCAAACCTAGCATCCGTCATGCTAAAAAACATGCTATCTTTCTTAATATTTGTGCACAAGCAAAAACAAATCTATAAATAACAAAAACCTGAATAATTAACCAACATAATTCTGCACAGCATAACTAGCATCTGTCAAAAAGAAGACAATGCGGGATACAAGAGTCTGCAGTTCGTACCTGAAGCGCGTTTTCGAGCTTGTAGATCTGCTACTTTTGCTATTTTTGAATTCGAAAAGTCCTGAAAAGTAACTGTTTTGGACATAATAGGCTTCCCCCCAAAAGAGACGATATACAGTACATACATTCATGGGCTCCACCATTATCAAAAGGATGAAAAAAACAATAAAGCTAGCAGCTTAAGAGTGAATAGTTTATTCCACAGCCTAGGAGCCAAGAGGGAGAAGAGTGTATGACGTGTGGAGTGTTGTGCAAGGTGTGTTATGAAAAGTGCAAACAGACTTCCTGTGTTAGCTGAAGTTTAGATAGATAGATAGATAGATAGATAGATAGATAGATAGATAGATAGATAGATAGATAGATAGCTTTATTGTCATTCAACATACATGAAAGTTCCGTTCCACTGGCTTACATAAAATCACAGTCAGTTCATAATGAGATGAAATATTGCACAGCATGGAGTCCTCAGCAGCATATAGGACAATGGTTAGGGATTATTGCACTTTTTTAGAGTTCACAAGTCTGATGGCTTGGGGGGGAAAAAGCTTTATACTCACTATAAAGTTATATTTGTCTACAAATCTTAGTACTGAAGGAGGAAATGCAATTAATTAGTTCCTTTTCAAAAATCAATTCATGATCAAATATCATTATGCTGGTAAGAGATATGACGCTACGCTGCAGGACTCCAGAATATCTTAACATTATCGTTGCCAATGGCAAAATGCACACTGCGAATGTTGTTGTGAACAGTCTTATTTATGATTATAATAACATGCTGATGTTCATGCTCCGTCTACGTGACCACTACTTTTCTTTGATACTCAGAGGGCAATTATTTTCCTCCCGCATAATATCTGCATCTATTTGTTGCATTGTGTTCATTTGAACATGAATAAAAACCTACATTAACACAATACTCTGGCTGTTTGTCTAGCCAGGCTGGATTGAAAAAATATCTCTCATAACAGTATGTCCCCCTTTTTTTCTCTGCTCTGCACCTCTCTTACTAATAACTCACAGTCTTAGTATTTAAAATGTTATCATTAACAGGTCGCTTTCACAGGTACTGTAAGTAAGTACCGTAAGCAAGTTGGAGTGTCTTATTGTTATTAGCCGAGCAATGATCCCCTATCCTTTTGCAGTGCACTAGACCCAAACATAGGGTTGTGAGTAAATGTTTCTTTTTACCGTTTATTAGTTAAAAATAATAATGATTAAAAACATCTCACTCACTCACTCATCCCATGGCCTAGGGGGCCGTAGGGGTGTCATGGTGGATGCTTGGGCAGTCAGGGATCTCCAGCGCTCACGATCTTCTGCTGTGCGTAGCAGGGTTTGGAAGCTGCAGCCAGTCCATTCCTTGATGTTGTCCATCCAGGACTTTCTCTGCCTGCCTCTTCTCCGCTTCCCCTCCACTGTCCCCTGTAGGATGGTCTTTGACAGGGAGGTATGTCTTGTGACATGGCCATACCAGGCCAGTTTGCAACGTTTTACTGTTGATAGTAGGGGCTCCTGTTCTCCAGCATGGGTGGTGACTAACTGTCTAACATAATCATTTGTCCGGTGTTCTTTATATGAAATATGTAGCATTCTTCTATAGCACTTGCTTTCAAAGGACTGTACCCTGCGCTCAGTGTCCGCTGTGAGTGTCCAGCTCTCACAGCCATAGAGTAGGGTGGAGAGTACAAGTGACTTGTAAAGTCTGACCTTCACTGAGAAGCTGATGGTGTTACTTTTCCAAATACTGGCCAGTCTCGTCATGGCTGATGTTGCAATGCCAATTCTTGCTTTTATCTCTTTTGTGGAGCTGCCATCTTCACTCACATAGGACCCGAGGTACTTAAAGTCCTTTACTTCCTCCAGCGTCTGCCCGTTCATTGTGATCTTCGTTGGAGATACATGGTTGTGGCTGTTGACCAGGATCTTACTTTTCTCTGCACTTATCTCCATGCCATATGCTCTCGCCGCCTCTTCCAGTCTGGTGGTGAGTTCCTGGAGTTCAGCCTCGCTTTTCCCCATGAGGTCGATGTCATCAGCGAAGCGGAGGTTGGAGATGGGTCTTCCTCCGATGGATATGGAGGTGTGGAATTCTTGGAGTGCTTCATCCATGATGTTTTCCAGAAAGATGTTAAATAGGACAGGGGAGAGGAGAGATATGACAAAAAACATAAATACATTAAAAAAAGAACGAAATGACAAGAGTCATATTCTACCAGGTGCTGTGTGTGTGTGTGTGTGTGTGTGTGTGTGTGTGTGTGTGTGTGTGTGTGTGTGTGTGTGTGTGTGTGTGTGTGTGTGTGTGTGTGTGTGTGTGTGTGTGTGTGTGTGTGTGTGTGTGTGTGTGTGTGTGTGTGTGTGTGTGTTTGATTGTTTTCATAGACCTGATTACTTGTTTTTCGGATTGCTTGTTTCTCTCGCCAAACCTGCGACGCTAAACGCTAATAATGTTTTTTATATAAGTGGTGGCAACATTTTTTGACACCACACAGGTCTTCCCAACAATAGCGAAGATTGAAGTCAGTGTGAACATGGCCAAATAATAACTTAATAGCAAGATAGGTCTAATGAAGCACGCTAGCATTTAGGCTAACCCTCCTGCCTGAGGCTGCAGTAACTTGCACTGTCTGCAACAACTGTTGCAGTGTGAATGAGGGGAGCGGAGCACGGTTACTGCGGGGGGCGGGCCGTCTCCCCATTCGTGTCGCCATTGGCTTAAAGGAGTGAAGGACAGCCAGGACAGCCAATGACAAATAGGTGTCGCTTAGTCTCCCCATTTGTGTCGCCATTGGCTTAAAGGAGTGAAGGACAGCCAGGACAGCCAATGACAAATAGGTGTCACTTAGGTGTCGCTTAGGTGTCGCTTGATGACGATGTCCCAGCCTGTCTGTAGACTCAGGCGCTCTTCGAGCACCTGGTAAAAAGAAGGAAACATATATATATATTGAATCTTGTGATTCAAGGGAGAGCGCTCTACCGACAGAGCCATACACGAGCTACCCACTTGCGCGACTGAGGGAAAAATAGGGGGGAACACTTGCATGGTCTCACTGGCTGATGCGATGATGAAAGTGTTTGTCTTCCTGTGTTTTCAAAGGCCGGGAGTTTGTTGAGACAGTGAGAAAAAGGAAATAAAATATATATGTATCTCGAACCTAGAACCTTGCGATTCAAGGGAGAGCGCTCTACTGACGGAGCCATACGCGAGCTACCCACTTGTACGCGACTGAGGGGAAAATAAGGGGGGAATACTTGGACGGTCTCACTATAGCTGGTGCCATGATGAAAGTGTTTGTCTTTCCAGTGTTTTCAAAGGCCGGGGGTTTGTTTGACAGTGAGTGTGCTAAAAAAGATGTGAGGCCGTGTCACCTGTCACTGAGTGTCACACACACACACCCACATAGAGAGAGCAGAGTCACAACAACACACTTCTGATGGAAGTCTCAACAGCTTCCCTTATAAAAAGTTTCCAAGTCTCTCACACAGTAAACATTTTATTTGTTTTGTCCTTTTTGCCCGTTTTTCCTATTTTGCCACCAAACTTGAAGGACCTGTACCTAAATCCCTTGCATAATTTATAATAATAATAATATTCCTACATTAAACGTGCAAAGTTTCTGTCTCTCCGTCTGTGTGTGTGTGTGTGTGTGTGTGTGTGTGTGTGTGTGTGTGTGTGTGTGTGTGTGTGTGTGTGTGTGTGTGTGTGTGTGTGTGTGTGTGTGTGTGTGTGTGCGTGCGTGCGTGCGTGCGTGCGTGCGTGCGTGCGTGCGTGCGTGCGTGCGTGCATCTTAAGTTCACGTTTTTCTCTGACCGACCGACTTAAAACTCATCGCACGCGTCGCCGGCGACCAGAGGGAACACCATGTCCAGGGTCGAGTCGGTCGTCCAGAACTGCCGATCCGATCAATATGCACATATGTAAGCATATGTAAGCATCCGACCGTTAACTCATTAAGACCGGGGAAGCATTGATTTCTTTGGCCTTTCAAAAATAGCAGATCTACAAGCTCGTAGAGAGGCGGGACCGAGTGCTGCGCTACGAGCTTGTACTGTAGATCTGCTATTTTTGAGAAATTGGGAAAATGTGTGCAAATCTTTGAATATATATATTTTTAAAGCGAAGATTTGTACTCAAATCTTTGCTTCTGGGGGGTCCCTGGAACAATATATTTTGAGATGGGCGTCCGCGGCCAAATACTTAATAATTTGGGGGTCCTTGACATGAAAAAGTTTGAGCACCACTGATATAGAAACATAAGTATTTCCAGGAAACTGTTAATCCCATATATGGGGCTGAGGAAGCGACTCGGCAAACTCGGCGCGCACATCGGTGAAGACCTGAGGGAGTACGGTGCTTGGCGTCGAGTCGGTTAGATTGCTGTCTCAGAGACTAAATCTAATGGGGGACCGTGGCCTAATCATGCACATCCAATTGGGGCCTGTGTGAAATTAGGAGGGTTGAGAATCACTGAGCTATGGGATAATGAGAGTGCAAGTGTTGCAGTGTGCTAATCTGGCCCAAAGGGGTCAGTGTTGCATTGCACTTCGCGATCCCAATTGCTGTGGGGCTCACCACCTGTTGAAACTGTGTGTGTGTGTGTGTGTGTGTGTGTGTGTGTGTGTGTGTGTGTGTGTGTGTGTGTGTGTGTGTGTGTGTGTGTGTGTGTGTGTGTGTGTGTGTGTGTGTGTGTGTGTGTGTGTGTGTGTGTGTCTGTGTGTGTGCGTGCGTGCGTGTGTCTGTGTGTGTGCGTGTGCCTAGCTGTCTGCATTAATGAATGCTTCTCTCTGCCTGTGCTTCTCACTCAGACGTGCATACACACTCATTCAGTTTCACAGACACTGACTCACTATATGTGGAAATATTAACCTACCGCTACTGTATCTCCCTTTCTCTGACGCACACATGCACGCACTCATGCACGCACGCACTCATGCACGCACACACAGGCATGCCTATCTTTCTCTGTCTTTCTTTTCTGCTTCCCTCTCATCTCTTCTATTTCACTTCATCCCTATTACTTCTTCTATCCATTCCTTCTTTTCTTCTCCCTTCCAGCTGCTGATGCTTTGGTTTTTGTCTTTTCATCCCCTCGATCTGTCTGTCTGTCTGTCTGTCTGTCTCTTTCTCTCTCTCCATCTCACTCTTGTATATCCCTCTTTCATCCTCCTGTCTCTCTCTCTGTTGTGTCTCTGCTCATAAGTGGTCATGTAAACTATAACGTCCTCAGTGTTTATTTTGCTCAGATCTTTTGAAAGTTTGCAATGCATGTCTGTATTTACACAGTAGATGTACTGTACACTTCAGAAAGAGTGTTAGTTTAACTCTCTTTAACTAAAATGAGCAAATCAAAGAATCAAAAACACCCGCACACTGTCTTCACTTGCAATAAAGATAAACAGTTTACAAAGATTACAGTTATTCTTCATTGAGCTCAATAAACAATACTTTATTGGTTTGATTAGTATGCGTGGCTACTTCCACCAACGCACCTGTCATGGAGATTTTATTCAGGTGTGTGCAAGAGACCAAGAGAACTCTTAAAGACTAAAAATAGGAAATGAACAAATTCAGATTCAATTGAATCACGGCACATCTGTCATTGGGGTGGCTCTGTTAATGGATCTTGACATGTACATTTTTACACTTTCAGAGTTAAATTAAAGCCAGGATCGTGCTGCGTACTGTCACTTTGATCAATTATATTTCAGTCTTGCACCCTCAGTGTTTTACTGTACGGCTACAGAAGCAAAGTCCTACATTACCTTGTAAATGTCCTTGCATTCAATGAAGCGGTTTGTATCAGACCAGTTGATTCTCAACCTTTTTAATTTCAAGGACCCCCAGTTTGACATACATTAGGCCACGGACCCCCATTTGATAAAGATTTTAATTCTGGGACCCCAATCTACACTGTCAGAGTTGCAGATTTGTTAAGGGAAAACCCACGTTGAGAATAAATGATGTAAACCATCTCAATTTCTTCCAACTGCATTTGCCCATCAGTGCATTTACAGCCAAGCTCTCACAGAGCCTTGTGTAGAACACATTAAAGCTGTCAAACGCTGCATGCTTTTATATTGTGATTAATCTAAACCTTTTCTGTAATTATGCATATGCACAGCCATGTTTGTTTTCAACGGCTTCAATGGGCAACTAGTGGCGTCCTTATTAAAGAACTTTACGTTCTATTCTGAATGATCATATCATTGCTGTCGGGTGGAAACCTTGTATGTCCAAAACCGGTACTTTTCAGGAAATACAAAAATAACCCATGTTAGGGTTCTAGACGTGAGGGCCCTATCCTCTAGTACAGTAAAATCTCACAACCTGTCACAATACGATGTGTTGTGTCTTGTAGATCGCCAATTTAACCTACTTTTCAGGGACACAATTATAAATGTATCCAGCCATGGTTTGAGGAACGGCACTCTAGTGGCGGCATTCTATTTAGAGAGCTCTAAGCTGTTTATGATTTATTCAATGCTGTGCTCCGCTTTATGTCAAAGTGCCAATTTGCACAAAACATCAAGGGGGGGACTGTGTTTACTGATAAACTGGAACATCAAGATGAACATGTTTTTTAGTCTTTCTCTTTGATCTGTTAAGACATGTTCTGCGGCAACATAAAGGCCGCAATTAAGCTCAGTATAGCTGTCATTTCAACATCTGTTCTGGGGAACCACTATTTCAAGATTTGTGTTTTTTGTATTTTGGGGGGTGGGGGTATCAAACATGTTTTTGAATCAAACTGACAGTGTTTGGATGTAGCTAACTTTGTAGCGTGTTGTATTTGTTTAAAATTTCTTTTTGGTTTGATTAATGTCTTTTTGAAACGTACCCATGAAAATTCTGGTAGTTTCTTGTGCTATGCATGTCTCCAAAGCATTAATATAATGCTATACAGCTACGTGTGGTTCACTTGTAGCCTGGTAAACCACTCCGGGATGGTTTGCCAGGCTAGTTCACTTGCCCAGTGCCAGTGGCTCTCAAACATTTTCATGTAAGGGCCCACAAATTGATATGTATTTGGCCGCGGACCCCTATCTGTAACGATTTTGTGCCAGGGACCCCCATAAGAAAGGTAAAAATGATTCAAAATGAGTCAAAATGTTTGTAGATATTACACAAAATAAAAGATGATCTACAAGCTCACAATGCGTCACATCGCAATGCGTTGTGGAAGCTTGTGGAGCTTGCATATTGACTATTTTTGAATAGCCAAAGTACAATAGGGCACTGGTTCTCAAAGTGTGTTCCCGGGGACCCCCAGGAGTCCATGGGGGGGGTTCTAGGGGGTCCCCAGCAAAAATGGCACAAATTCTTTTCAGATTGGGGTCCACGGCCAAATACATATACATTTGGGGGTCCTTGACTTGAAAAAGTTTGAGAACCACTGCAATAGGATAGAGCGCAATACATGCTCCTTTTCATCTGAAATTGTTTCCGTAAAGGGAGGTGAGATGTACTGGTCAATGAGGAAGTAGGCTGCACTAGCCTTCCTGCTTTCGTGTATAGAGGGGCAGGTTTAAAATCAGCGCGGAGAGAATGCGCCTGATCCCATTGGTTCACCGATCTGTCCGTCAGCCCCCACCCCGTCAACACAACATTACGAGCGACGCCCACTGCACTCTGGTTGGTTGGGGAAATGAAACACTTCCTATACACCGACGCGCTGGTCCAGGCTTTTATTTTTTAGCAAAACTAAACAATAAAAGCCTGGAGATAGAGGCTAATGAGGAAGTGACTGGCTCTGTAGTTTTTGCTGTAATTCTGTTTGGATATTCTCACATTCTGGGGGATTAAACATGCAGGGATGATTATTATTATTGATTATTGCGTGAAGGGGATTGCGGGCGCGTGCCACATTAGCATATTCATAGATCCTGGCATAGTGCATGAGGGCAAAGATTGAGGAACATGACATGAAACACACACCTACACTTGGCTATAACTACACATGAAAGGTAATAGTTAACCTTGGAAATGTCTAAACTTCGCTTCTTTTGAAGTTATCCTTATCTAGCAAAAAGCACTAATGAGAAACCAAACTTGCTGTTTGGTGTTTTGAAGCTTACACAGTATCTAGATAAGAGTGTGTCCACAGGGTTGTTTTACCCAAATAAATTAGTTTATTCTGGGCCTTCTAGTGCTGCTGATTAAGATCATAATGTGTTATATGCATTAACACATAAAACAAAGCTGCTTGTAGTTCAATGCTGTTGTACATACTGGTATCATATGCATATACTGTAGGTGAGGTGCTGTCTTTGTTTAGTAGTGCAATGGCTGCAGGTACAGAGTTTTTTTCTGTCATGTTATTCTCCACCTAGGGGCAACAAACCAACGGCTGGAGCAAAGGAGCTGGAATTAATACATGCAATTCATTGTCTCCGCCAGGCTGACGGCATGGCCGAGACTATTTTTGTCTGTCGGTGAACAGATAATCTCCGGCACCGTTGGCTTGACCGCAGCGAAACTATGCGTACACACTCCCTGGATACCAGAGCAGAACCTTTGCCAGAAATGTCTCACATGGGCCTGTTATAGTGCCACCAGGAAGATGTACAAGCTTGCAGCATGTCACGAAGTGACGCGCTGTGAGCTTGTAGATCTGCAACAAAAAAAAAAAAAATTAACACAAATCTTCTATTCTGGCCGAGTGGTCTCTGGCACAAAATATTTTCAGATGGGGATCCGCGGCCAAATACATTTTGGGGGTCAAAATGTTTGAGAACCACTGGCTTAAAGTATGGGAACGGTGTTGAAGAATAGAGCTCACCTTACGTTACGCAGCTGTGTGTGTGTTCGCGATTATGTGTGTGTGTGTAAGGTCTGCGTGCGTGTGTACAACTTATTCGGCTCCATTTAAACTGCTATGAGGTGTTTTAATTAAATCTACTAAAACGTTTGTCACGCTGACACAGAAATGCCAGTGTGGAGTTTTTAAATAAAACTCTCCTTTGGCTCTTCTTTCACAGCGTTATGCTTCTTGTTAAATTGCAGGCTGGAGCAACAACAGCGACGTGCACACTCTTATTGACGTGCACGGTCTTATTGCCTTGTAAAGTGCACAACAAAAACTACTTGGTGACAGAGTGGCTGACAAACACAGGCAGGGACAAAACTTCATAAATATGTTTAGGTATATTACTTCCTAAATCTAATGTGTCACAAGCTACTGGAAAGGATTCCAAATAAGCCTGCTGGCTTCTTCCTTTTCATGCACTGTAACTTGTTTTATTTGTTTTGATATGTATTGTTTCTAATTTTTTTATTACAATGTGCTAATAAACTAAACTAAACTGACAGCCCCTCTAGCTCTAAGAATGGTGATCTCCGTCCGTCCGTCCGTCCGTCCGCCAAGTAATCTCCGCTGGATTTGAAGCCCACTTCCTGATTTTCTTAAGGCAGTGCTTTTCAACCCTTTCCATATCAAGGTCCATTATTTATTCGTCATTTGAGCCACGGACCACCGTTTGATTAGATTTAGACTCTCAGACCCAAAACTTTGAATATTTTGTTATTGTTGGATACGATTTTGTCCACAATTCCATGCTGTGTTGATGTTGGCACCATAGGAGAGATAACACGCAAACGTCGGTCAAAATAACTATACTTTGATTAAGTAATGCAGATGTTTAACAATAATTTAACTCTTGACAGTGTAAAATGAAACCAAATGGACCCGTAATGGTCCATTTGGTTTCATTTTACGCTCTCAAGAGTTAAAGATCTGTAAGGGTCAATTTGGTTACCAACTCTCCATCATTTAGCTGGGGACCACCTGGAACCCCCTCAAGGACCACTGGTGGTCGGGACCGGAAGTTCAAAGATGGCAGAATTCAATTCGCCAAAGAAAGTGGCTTCGAAATGGCCTGTAGAAACCAATGGGGCCTCCCTTCGTCCATATTTTTTTTACAGTCTCTGGTTTCAAACAACATATCTCAAAAACTACTGGCAGATTACCATGGAATGTGATACATACCCTCCAGCCAATGGCCCCTACGGATTTTGGAGACCCCATGACCTTTCCTCACGATTTACACTTACACACAAGATATATGAACATCTAATTAGCACATTGCCATGAAACTTGCTGAGCGCCAGTGGTGGAAAGTAACTAAGTACATTAAGTAAGTAAGTACTGTACTTTTTGTGGTAATTGTACTTTACTTGAGTATTTCCAATTTCCAATGCTTTTACTTCTACACTACATATCGGATCCAAATATTGTACTTTTACTCCACTACATTTATTTGAGAACTTTAGATACTAGTTACTTTGTAGATTTTGATTATTTGTACAAAACATACATTAACCACTTCAAACCTACATACATTTTTCGGCCATTTGAAAATAGCCGATCTACAAGCTCACAATTGTGAGCTTGTAGATCTGCTATTTTCAAAAGATTTTTGTACATTTGAAAACTTGAAATGGGACTAATTCTAATGAGTCCTTTTACTTTAGGTACTTTTAAGTACATTTTGATGCCAATACTTTTGTACTTTTACTCAAGTACATTTTGAATTCCGGACTTCTACTTGTAACAGAGCATTTCCATTTTGCAGTATTGATTCTTTTAAGTAAAAACCTTTCTTAAATTTACCTAAATTTAAAACTTTTACTGAAATAAAAATGTGAGTACTTTTCCCACCACTGCTGAGCGCATTCATGCTTTCCAGAGAATTTTGGTGACCCAGTGCCCCATGTTCTAGCACCATCCTTAGGCCAAAATGTCCAATTGCACGTGCATGTTATCTCAGAATAGAACAGCTGGGCAGATTGCCATAAAACGTATTGCGATCCAACATTTCCTCCAGTTGGGTGTAATGAGTAGCACAGCCTCTAGGCGCTGCTACTGGGGCTTTTGGTGTTTTGTATTGGTTTTATATTGCTTTGTATTCATGTCCAGACTACTATACTAGATAATTAAACAGGTGGCTCTGTGTACATACATTATGTATGTATGTTACTGTAGTCTAAGTGTGTATGCCAAAACATCGGTGCTTGTGTGTGTGTGTGTGTGTGTGTGTGTGTGTGTGTGTGTGTGTGTGTGTGTGTGTGTGTGTGTGTGTGTGTGTGTGTGTGTTTAGGTGTTTGTAAAGGTCAAATGGATTTGTAGGTCTGTCATTAAACCAATAATCCATTTATCACAGCTGGACACAGGTGCCTATTTAAATAAGTGGATATATGTATGTGTGTATATGTGGATTCATTAAGTGTGTGCGTGTGCGTGTGCGTGTGTGTGTGTGTGTGTGTGTGTGTGTGTGTGTGTGTGTGTGTGTGTGTGTGTGTGTGTGTGTGTGTGTGTGTGTGTGTGTGTGTGTGTGTGTGTGTGTGTGTGTGTGTGTGGGTGGGGGGGGTGTGTGTGTGTGTGTGTGTGTGTGTGCATGCTTGTGTGTGTGTGTGTGTTGGTGGGTGCGTGCGTGTGTGTGCGTGATGGTTAAAAGGTCATATGTGATTAGTAGAGAGGGGGCAATGGGTTTCTTAATACTGTATTAATCTATTTCACACTGCAGGGCACACTGTATACACAGATGATGTGTGTGTGTGTGTGTGTGTGTGTGTGTGTGTGTGTGTGTGTGTGTGTGTGTGTATGCGTGCGCGCACTGTATGTGTGTTCATGATTTGCTGTTGAAGCATTGGCCACACAAGGGCTTAATTAAAACTTGCTGTGTAATACTGATGGTGAATTGCCAGATAGTTCTTTATTCTAGGGATCTGAAACATCTTTCAGGTCAAGGACCCCTTAACTCTGAGGACCCGCTAGGGGTCCCAGAGACCCTGTTGAAGACATGCTTTATGCAATAGCATCTACTAGACGGAAATAATTAAATAATAAAAAAAAAAGTAGTAATTAACGAATAGTAGCAATATTAAAACAAAGTTTGACTGTTGGTCCTAGCGCTTTAGGTGGTTGAAGGTGCTGTGTGCAAGGTTCTAACTCTTAAGTTATAAACATCGGTCTGTGCCAGACAGTGTCCTTGGCATTGTTTAGCACAAAGACTGCCTCTGAACCCAGACAGGCAGTCGGGAGCAGGTGGTGGGTATTCATTCTAAAATGTATTTGAAGTTTTCCTGGCTTGTTCATTCATGAGGGGGGGGGGGGGGGGGGGGGGTCTATCTCTATCCACTCTATCCACCCTTGATCAGTGGTGGAAAAAGTACTATTTTTTTTTTCTTGGTAAAAACTGCAATGTAGAAATACTCTGTTACAAGTAAAAGTCCGGAATAAAAAATGTACTTCAAGTACCAAAAGCAGAAAGTACTCATTATGCAGAATGTCCCATTTCACAAGTTTTCAAATGTGTAACATATATAAAAATCTTTTGAAAATAGCTGATCTACAAGCTCACAATGCGTCGCATCGCGACACATTGTGAGCTTGTAGATCGGCTATTTTGAAATAGCCGAAATTATAGGGCTGAAGTGGGTAATCTACAAAATCTACAAAGTAACTAAAGTTTTCATATAATTGTAGTGGAGTAAAAGTACAATATTTGCCGCTGAGATTTAGTGGAGTAGAAGAAAAAAGTACTGAAAACTGGAAATACTCCAGTATAGTAAAAATTCCTAAAAGGACAGTACTTGAGTAAATGTTCTTGGTTGCTTTCCACCACTGGCCTTGATTCTGTGGCTACGAACTAAGACTTGGTATCATTTGTAACCGTCTGTGTTTGGGATCGCTAGGATCTTTGATATGCCTGCGAGTTTTGCTGACAAATTGGCCGTCATATACAGTATGTCCTGGATAGAGGGAAGCTCACACCCACTGTTGCGCTCGGCTGTCCGCACGACATTGCTTTGCAGTCGAGGTCGGTACACTTCCCATAAAAGGCAGTGATGCAGCCAGTCTTGATGCTCTCGTGGTGCCTCTGTAGAAGGCCTGTGTAGGACCTTGGGGTCCCATGCCAAACTTCTTCAGTTGCCTGAGATAATAGAGGCATTGTTGTGCCTTCCTCACAACTTGGTCGGTGTATACTGTACGTCCCAGGTGAATTTCCCAAGCCTTGCTACACATAGAGTTGACCGGGCCGAGGTTTGAACCCTGAACCTTGTGCTACAGCATAACCTGTCATTATTATAAGTTTGGACAGTTCATTTATCCTTGAATATTTAAAGTATCAAGGTTACCATCAAAGCTGTCCAGAACACCCCTCCCTCTCTCTCTCTCTCTCTCTCTCTCTCTCTCTCTCCCAGTCCCACATTGTTGCTTTCTGAAGTGAGTTTCAGACTGTATGAAGATTGGCACACGTTAACATCTCTGTCTCTGTCTCTCTCTTTCCACAGAGGTGAATGTCCGTTCAGCAGTAGCTAAAGGCTATGTCTCTGGTTTGTTGCGTCTTTATGAGGACTGGAGCAGTAAGGACACCGAACACATCGCCATAGCGATCCGCAGTGCGTTGCTGCGCTGCCTCCACGGGCTGACCAACAGCACTGCAGGCAGACATGCTCTGGTGTCCCATGGAGGGATAGGACTCCTGTATGAAGTTACACAGGTACAGTTGTCATCATTTTCATTCTCTCTTTTTTTGCTTTTTAGACCTTTTTCTCCACAATGTAGTCATTGTGCCGATTGATTCCTCCCCACACACACACATGTCAGTGTTGTCACTGCTGTTGTTATCCTACTGACTCACCTACCAGTGAGGAGCCCCCACCGGGAGGACGTAGAGCCTAACGTCCTACTCCTCCCGCCCAACACTCCCTGCTGACTGGTGCCGCCCCCTGCCAGTGACAATTATCACCTTTCCCCCCCGGCATCGCTCCCCCGACCACGGGCCAATTGTGTTTGTGTAGAGTCAGACGCTTGACAAACCATGGTGAATTCGAACCCACAACCTCTGCGGTGGTGGGCACCGGGCAGCCACTTTACAACCCGAGCTCTTTTTCATTCTTTATTTATTTATCCCTGAGCCGATACAGCCAGCATTGCATCTATTCTGTCAGCCGTACTGATTGCCACGTTGCTTTAATCTGCTTCTGTATTATATAATAATAATGATAAAAATCATACTGGCACTGACTGAAGGCCAGTCACTGCTTACAGTACATGGATGGGGTGTCAGGTGCACCTTAATTTGTTGTATTATGTCTTGTCTGATCGTGATATATGTATGAGCTACCTCGATATCTATGCCTGCAGGCACAAAGAACTGACAAAAGGAAGCAAGAAAACAACCAAGTTTCTATTTAAGCTACTGGGGACACAGAATGCTTTAGGGGGCTAATGGAAAACAAAACAAGCTTTGAAGCTAATGGATTGAGGTGTAGAATGCTGTGTTTAAGCATCAGCACACTTCTCAGTTAACCACACGAACCACAGCAGCCTTGTTCTGGGCATGTCATGCGAAAATAGGCCAACATTCTGCAAAAAAAATATCCAATCTACAAGCTCACAATGCTGAGCTTGTACCTCGACTATTTTCGCTGAGTAGATTTGGTGTATTGGGGCCAAAAATGGATCCCTGGGGGACCCCGGTCGACAAAGTAATTATATAGGATTTAAGTTGTTAATGAACAGGATCAGAGGGGTGTTTTCTGCTCTGGGGGGGTGCAGATACAGTAAGCACTTTTGCTCTTTTTAAACTTTGAGAGCTGCATACACCTCTGAAGCGCTGGCATAAAAAAGCAACACGTAGCCTTTTTGCCTCTACGACTCCAGGCAGCCTGACTCCCAATATCCAGCTCTACTTTCATCAGCGCTCTCTCTGTGCCAGTGAATAATATGTGCAGGGTACGTGAGCGCATATAACCAAGGAGCTGCCGGCAGTCAGCCCCTGTGCTCCTTGAGGTGATGTAACAACAACAAACGTGAAAACCATGATGCTGCTGTCGCCCCCCAAAAAGATGGTGGCACCCCTCTCTGCATTACTGTAGCGTGTTGTTCTGCAGTAACACGGTGGAGGCTGTCTCAGCAAGGCGGCCCGGGTGAAGCGGAAAGCCTTTCAACGCTGCCTAGAGAAGCTTACTACAGCACTCTGAAATCAAGCTCCAGGTCACACACAGTGCCTGACATGTACTGTACAAGAGCCACACAGTTATTTCTGCTCAAAATCTATTGGGACGTTTTAGAACTGACCCCTCCAGGTGTTTCCCTGTTTTCCCGGGCCCCCATGCTCTCAATTTACTACCCTGTCCCTCTTGTGTCTAAAAATGGAGGGGTCTAAATCATTATTTTAACTTCAAGTTAAAGGTAGGGTATGTGATTTGCAATTATTCAAATAATTGCAAAATGGGTCTATGTTCTGATAGTACTCGTTACTATAGAGTGTCCTGTCCATATAAGGAGTCTCCCATGTCTCTCCAGCTCTTTATTAAACAGAAAATGTATTTACAGTGCTCTCTCCTGATTGGCTCAAATGTTGTCACCTACCTGAAAATGTACTATATTCTGTTTACTAAAGAGCTGGAGAGGCCCTGTGACCGAACAAACACTCTGTAGCAATGATTACTATCAGAATATAGTACTTTAACCTTTTAACAAAAAAAAAATATATATCACTTACCCTACCTTTAATTTCTCGTTTCTCTCTCTGTCTGTAGACCTGGTTGGCATGTTTATACTCTTGAGCTATCTGCAAAGATAAGTGTGGTCCAGAGACCCTCAGGGTTCCTTCAGGGTGTTCCAAATGGATGCTTACAACTCTGTAACTCAGAGAGTGTACACATGGAACAAAACGGACCCTTGATGGATCCGTTTGGTTCTGTTAGTACACTTTCAGAGTTATGGGGGTCCTTGAAATTAACTCTTTTCACTGCCAGATTAAATGCATAAATGAATCGCCAGCGATTTTTGTTTTTCCTTAACTTTTCAACTAGTCACAGAGAAAAGGGGCACTCGTGTGTTAGAGAACAGCGCCAACTGGTGGAAAAGTACAACGAAAAAGTCATAAAAATCGTCTTTGGCAGTCTGAGCCTTTGGAAAAAAAAGGCGTCCTAGGCAGTGAAAGAGTTAAGATGTTTGTGAACAGTAGAAGCGTCCTGATGTATTCCTCCTCAGCGTGTCACTGTATTGATACTAATGCATTGATACTAGTGACACACCGTAGCTTGTCAATGTGGCTGCTTAGCCTTCCTAAAGGACAGTCAGCCACTGGAGAACTGCAGCGAGTTACTTCTGTCTTGTTGACGTTTCCGATGCCGTTTACATTTTTTACAGTTGCATTCACTTGTTTGTTCGCAGACCTGTCTGTTCACTAAGGGCCTGGAGTCTTTGGTGGATCCCTCTGTCCAGCTGATGAGGAAGTGCTATCCTAAAACCGCTCTCCCAATGAAGTCTGACCTCTCCGTTTACTGCTTCGAACTGCCCCGGAAGTCAGGACCGAACCCCATTGTCCCGGAACTAGGTGAGTCACCATGACTAACGTTCTAGTACAGGGTGTTCACAAGAGTATTAGACTGTTTTTTTTATTTTTTAAACATGTATAGGCATGTACTGAAGCAAATAAACAAGGTATCTCAAAACAGTCAAGAAAATGAGTGGGTAACAGGATAGACAAATATTAAGAGTGAGAAAAAAGATAAATTGAATAAGGTATAAACAACAGCAAAAACTGAAACAAACAACACACACACACACAGTAAACAACAACAAAAAATAAAATAATAAAATAATAATAATAAAATGTATGTCCACGGTCTATAAACGCCACATTGAGTTAAGATAAGCATGGTATTAGAGTATGTTAACATCAATAGTGGGCTGTAGTAAGTTACTTGTACTCATGGAAATTACTTTGTGGTGCATTAAAGTGATGCCACGAACACACGCACCCACACACTGAAGCATGAGGCACACAATTGTGTGTGACTTGGTAAAGTGATGAAGGTTGAGAGAGCCTGGGGTGTTGAGTGTCAGTTGACCAGTAAACTTGTTGTTTATCATCTAATGAGCCTGGGTCCAGGAGCTGGAAAATCAATTATTCAGTGTGGATCTCGGGCTATTAAAAAAATCAAAAAAACTTGATCTCGAGAAAAGGGAAGAGATTCAGTACAGGGGAAAAAAACTGAGGTAACTACAATATATCGGAATTTTGTTGAATCCCATCATCATCTTATGATTACCTTAACGGTTAAGGCCTTAATGGGTTAAGGCTTAAACAACTTTCTTTCTTTTCTTTCTTCAGCCCTTCCTCTCTTTCACCTTTTTGTCCTTCCTCCTTTTCATCCTTTACCTTCATCTTTTGGTCCATGTAATCTTCCTCAGGTCTTTCCAGCTCATTCATGTTTCATCACACAGCGTACTACTGTAGGTGTGAAACACTGCAGGTCTGTGTGATGAAACACACTGTGGGCTGCAGTTCAACCCTGTGTGTGTACGTGTGTGTGTGTGTGTGTGTGTGTGTGTGTGTGTGTGTGTGTGTGTGTGTGTGTGTGTGTGTGTGTGTGTGTGTGTGTGTGTGTGTGTGTGTGTGTGTGTGTGTGTGTGTGTGTGTGTTGGATTATATCATTTCAACACGCTCTTCTCTCTCATAGAAGATGTGCACCTATAGTAGCCCCTCCTAGAGAGAGAGAGAGAGAGAGAGAGAGAGAGAGAGAGAGAGAGAGAGAGAGAGAAGACTATCTATATTCTATACATTAAATACTGGAGGCTCCATCCTGACCTTCACTTCCTGACTCCCAGCCACTCACAAGGCTTATCTATGATTACCTTGGCAACAATTTCCTAGCTGGCTGAAAGGGGGGGGGGGGGGGGGGGGGGGGGGGGGGGAGAGAGAGAGAGAGAGAGGTGAAAAGGGGATAGAGTGATAGACAAAAAAAACATGTTGAATAGGAAATCGACCTGGGGTCGAGAATTAAGTGATTCACAGACAGAGAGATGAAAGGAAACAGACATCAAAAGCAGTGAATCGGAAATGTTGACCATAAATATCAGAGAGAGTCATTATGATTATCATTTGATCAATGTGAATAACATTTAGCCTACTGAATGAGGTCACACATGTTGATTCAGCATAATTGAATGAAGCTTTAAATAACCGTACCGCACTACTCAGCTTTATTCCCCTGCTGCTCTGTTGTAAAGCAGTAATGTGATGTAATAATTATGTTCTCAGTTTGTCACAACAACCACAGAATAATGAGTTATTAACCAACCAGACACATTTGAATGATATAAAAAAAAAGAGTCAAGTTTATAAAATCTGGTTTCTCTCTGTTCTCTCTGCCTTGGACTCCGCTGAGGCTTGCAACATTTTGCATATTTCCCAGGATGCACCTTGGCACACAGGAAATGGGGAATTGTTTATAGTTGGGGAATTATGGTGTGGGAATGCGTGTGGTTCTCAGTGTGGGGTCCGGGGACCCCCAGGGGTCCTTGAGGGGGTTCCACTTCCAGTTAGTTAATATACTGTAGCATCAAAATCACTTTTAGCTTCTTTAACCCAGTGGTTCTCAAACTGGGACCCCCAGAACAGAAGAGTTGTGTTCGAATATTAAAACATTTTCAAAGATTTCAAGAATAGAAGATGTACAAGCTTGTAGCTTTGTGGCACAAAGTGACACGCTGTGAGCTTGTAGATCTGTTATTTTTGAATAGCGAACATACAAAATATAGATAAAGTGGTTAAAATTATTGTGATGCTGTATATACGCATTTTGCTGGGGACCCCCTGGAACCACCCCTAAGGACATGGAAACTTGAGAACCACTGCTTTAACCCCTATAGACCAATTATTTGTTTACTAACATTGAGACTGGACGCACAGGTGATTGTTTCACGCAATCAATTCCCAACCTGTTGTTTCGGGGTGCGCTGGTTTCAGCACACCCCAACCTCCTCTTCTGTGTTGGCTAGTGAGGCGCGTCCTAGCGAGACCTGACAGAATGGGTTTCATTGCGCGCATACTGGTTCTTATCAGTGTGACGTCGTCTGTTAAGGGGTCTATATACACTGGCTATTTGAAGATGGCCAATCTACAAGCTCACAACCAATTCAGAGAACCACTGGCCTTGACTCTAGATAGTAGCAGGTAATGTCTTGATGGTTTGCACCTGTTGTCTGCTTCTCTAGAGCTGAACAGTGAGGAAGACAGTGAGGAGGAGGAGGATGAAGAAGACGACGACGGTGAGAGTGAAGAGGCCGACAGTAAAGACTATGTGAGTATGGTGTGTGTGTGTGTGTGTGTGTGTGTGTGTGTGTGTGTGTGTGTGTGTGTGTGTGTGTGTGTGTGTGTGTGTGTGTGTGTGTGTGTGTGTGTGTGTGTGTGTGTGTGTGTGTGTGTGTGTGTGTGTGTGTGTGCATATGTGCGTGCGTGCGCACACATGCACGCGTGCGCGTTTACGTGCACTGAAAGGAGAGATGGATGGATGGATGGACAGACGGACGAATGGTGGGAGATTGATGTCAGGAAGAAGTGAAAGCTGCAGTGTGGAGATGTTAGAGAGAAGCGACCGGAAAGTGGACTGAAGTATTCTCGATGATGGATAGAGACAGCTGAGTAGAAGATGAAAGAAAACAAAGATGAAAAGACGACTTTACAAAATGGAGGGGACAGAAAAGTGACAATAAAAGATGAACACGTTTAACAAGTTACTTGCTTCCCAGATTTGACTTGTTGTGAATCAGAAAACAAAATGTCTGCCAGTGCAGTCAGACTAGTTCAGTGGTTCTTAACCTTTGGGCCGGGGCCCACTGGTGGGCCGTGAGGATACTGCACGTGGGACCCCAAATAATTGGCAAAAACAAAAACATTGTAATGATAATATGACATAAAGAAATGTAATAAATTGCATGGTATTTACAATTCTTTCTTTAAAACCTTGGGGGGATTGTTTTTCCTTTGTGATACCAATAAGGAGTAAGTTAGCTCCATTGATCCAAGCCGGAACACAATTGATTGATAATTAAAATAAACACGCTCTGAAAATGCATGCAGCCTTTTGACTGTCGTGTTAAGTGGTCAGAGGACAGATGACACAGATGACACTTCAGAGATTTTCAAGTGGGCCCTGATCCAGAAAAGTTTGAGAACCACAGCTGTAGTTGGTCGTTAGGGGGATAGGGGTTAAGGGGTTAAGGGGGGAGCATGCTACCATTTTTCGGTGATCACCCTCTCACCGCGGTGGTTTGAAAACTACAACATGACGTCACTGAGCCGCGGTGATAAGCGACTCACCGCTCAACTCAACACATATCTGTTTTTTACTAACCGAAATCACCCTGCCTCTGTAATTGGTCTAGACGTTGGGTGGGCGGTCCCCTTGGTTTGATCACCTAAACCTTAGGGTGATCACCTAAAATGGCAGCATGCAGACACTTTTAGAGGGAAAGATTGAGAAAGTGAGTGAACGAGAGAGAGAGAGAGAGAGAGAGAGAGACAGAGGCAGGTGGGAGGAGAGGAGGAAGGATGGGAGGATGACAGACGTAACGGCTCAGTGGTAGGAAAGGAGACCAGGGTGTAATGATATGAGAAGGAGAGGAGAGCAGAGCAGAGTGTAATGATATGGAGAGGAGGAGAGGAGAGTGATCTGGTAGCAGCAGCAACATTTCTTATCTGAATGCGTGATGAGTGAAATTCTTCATCTTCAGAAACGATACAGACCAGTAAAAACGTATAAACTGTATATTATTATTACAATTATAGTTACGGTGTGTGACATTAGCCTCTGGTCACAACGCTGTACGTTGCTGTCTGCTCTGCAGCATACCATGCCTACTTTATATATATATATATATATATATATATATATATATATATATATATATATATATATATATATATAAATAAAAGTGCCTTTAATGCCCTCTAAATCCCAACAGTATTCTGAAAAACGTATGTTTCTATATCAGTGGTGCTCAAACTTTTGTCAAGGACCCCCAAAATGATATGTATTTGGCCGCCGACGCCCATCTCAAAATATGTTGTTCCAGGGACCCCCAGAAGCAAAGATTTGAGTTACAAATGTTCGCTTTAAAAATATATATATATATTCAAAGATTTGCACACATTTTCTCGATTTTTCAAAAATAGCAGATCTACAAGCTCATAGCGCGGCACTCGGTGCCGCGCTATGAGCTTGTAGATCTGCTATTTTTGAATAGCCCAAAGTGTAAAATAATGCTTTTTTGCTCAAATCCAAAAATGACACAGATGCGTTCCAGGTCTTAATGGGTTAATATATATATGTATATATAAATAAAAGTGCCTTAAAAGGACAGTTCCGTGAGTGCTGGTGTTCTCTTTTAGAGATGTATTGTAAAGTTAACTTTTCCAGACTGTGCACCCGGTAAAGTTCAGTATTGTTGAAACGAGTCGTCGTGCTCGCAATCCTTGATGTAATGACATTAGCCTCACACCCTTGCGTAACCGGAGGAGCAACTTGTTGGACACTCACAAGAATAGAAGGATAGACGTAGCGTTTCTAGATAAAGTGTGTGTGTGTGTGTGTGTGTGTGTGTGTGTGTGTGTGTGTGTGTGTGTGTGTGTGTGTGTGTGTGTGTGTGTGTGTGTGTGTTGTCAAAGGCAATGTGCATGTCTAACAGTCCCCCCCCCCACCCATCCCTATCTCCAGGACGATGACTTGGAGACAGACGTGAACAAACTTCGGACTCGTCCTGAACCAGACCGACCTCCAGAACTGCTGGCACAGTACAGCCGCCTGCGCCCAGAACTCACATATGAATTCCAGGTGTGTGTGTGTGGCTATGTGTGTGTATGTTTGACTATGACTGTGTGTGTGTGTGGGTGGGTGTGTGTGTGTGTGTGGGTGGGTGTCAGACAAATCCGTCAGAGCTGTTTGCATGTTATCTGTGTCCAACAGGAGTTCAAACAGGACTTCAAAGTACACTGTATGAAATCCAGCCTGTGTAGTGACAGAGACAGGTGGGGATAATCGTTTATCCTAGTGCACAGGTTAAGCCAAACCAAAAAAAAATCACGTACATATTCAAAATAGTGCTGGAATGTGGATGGAAAATAGCTAAAATGTAGCCAATTATACTTCAAAGCGCAACCAAGTATAAAAGCTTGTAGATCTGCAGTTTTTTTTTCTATTGATACATTGATACCTTGTGCTGTCAAATTACACAATGCCTTCATGTGCTTTGGAGGCTCAGGGTGTTTGAGTTGGATCACTATTCCAGCAGGTTGTCATACTGTATACTGTATTTTATATACTGTATCACATCGTTGCTGTCGGGCCGTAACCTTGTATATCCATACTTCAACCTTTTTTCCCTTCTTTTTTTCATGAAAAAATAAACTCCATAAATCTGAGGTTTTAGATCTGCTATTTCCCGCTATTTTTGTAATATTTAGAAATACGGTTTTGGATATACAAGGTTTCCACCCGACGGCGACAACATACAGTACCCTGTCAGAGGGCGGTCCAGCACCCATAGGGTTGATAAGCCCTAGAGCCATGGTTCTCAAAGTGGGGTCCGGGGACCCCCAGGGGTCCTTGAGCGGGTTCCAGGGGGTACCCAGATAAATGTTGGATAGTAAGTAACCAAATGGACCCTTACTGTATGTTGCTGTAACTCTGAGAGTGTACAAATGGAACCAAATGGACCCGTAAGGGTGGTCCGTGGTCTAATGCAGGGGTTCTCAAAGTGGGGTCCGGGGACCCCCAGGGCCCTACATACATCAGCTATTTTCCAAAAATCTTGATATTCTTTGAAAATGTTTGAATATTTTTTACATTTTTAACACCACATCTGGAACTCTTTTCAGATGGGGGTCCGCGACCAAACCCGCATTCATTTAGGGGTACTTGACCTGAACAAGTTTGAGAACTACTGCCCTAGAGGGCTGATCACCAGTACAGTAGCTGACCCGTCAACCTGAAGTGCCACCGCATGCTGAACTGTCACTGTCAGTGACCTCGCTGTAGTGTAGAGGGACCTCAGCTTGTCAAACATGGCCCGCCACTTATCCAGATAAAATCACTGCCTGGGCCTTTGTTGTTACACATACACCATCATCAGTCTAACCCATTAAGACCTAAAGACGATTCTACAAATGTCTTCTAAATCCCAACAGTATTCTGATAAAACTTATGTTTCTATATCAGTGGTGCTCAAACATTTTCATGTCAAGGCCACCGACCACCGATCCCCATCTCAAAATATGTTGTTCCAAGGACCCCCAGAAGCAAAGATTTTAGTTACAAATGTTCGCTTTAAAACAATATTCAAAGATTTGCACACATTATCACGATTTAAAAAAAAATAGCAGATCTACAAGCTCATAGCACGGCACCGATTGCCGCGCTACGAGCTTGTAGATCTGCTATTTTTTAATAGCCAAAGTGTAAAATAATGTTTTTTAGCTCAAATCAAAAAGTGTTTTTTTGATTTGAAGTGACACAGATGCGTTCCAGGTCTTAATGGGTAGCAGTATAATATCTGAAAACCTATAAGCTGTACATTGAACTGTACAGCGGAAGATTGGGAGCGAGTCTGCAGTTCTAACTGCAATGGGGAGGTCATTACACAGTTTGGGAGGCAGAAGTTCTCCCGGATGTTTTAGGGAAGGTTCTGACAGCTTCCCTGTGTAGTCTTAGCTGATCTGAGTGAGCGGGAGGGGTTGTAGAGTTCGATCAGGCTTTGAAGATATGGTGTTTTGTACTCTGGGAGCTACTGTAATGGAGGGAGCGAAGAAGGGGGGAGACGTGTGAAAATTTTGGCTGGTTGAAGACCAAGCGTGCTGCGGCATTCTGGATCATTTGGAGGGGTTTAAGTGCACATGCCGGGAGGCCAGTGAGGAGCGAGTTACAGTAGTCAAGTTTTGATATGACTGATGTCTGGATAAGGAGCTGGGCTGACTCCTGGGTGAGGAAGGGTCTGATCCTTCGAAAGTTATAGATTGTAAACCTACAGGATCGAGTAACCGCTGCAATGTGTGCCTTGAATGATTGGGGTTAATATATATTTATATTAATCCCAATTTCTTTCCAATATGGCTGCTGTGCATAGAGCCTATTGTGTGCTGGTGTCACACACCGAAAATAGCTGATGTACAAGCTCACAATGTGTCGTATTGGACGCATTGTGAGCTTGCGAAGCGACGCAACAAAAAACAAGAATAAATCAGGCGTATAGCACCTACATCACGCTCACTCTTCTGGCTCCAGTCCTCTGTCTGGTGTTTGCTGTAAGTATGTGGTTAAAGTGATAACAGCTGTTGGTCCAGCTGTTGTTCAGCCAGCCTTTTATGGAGGACTTTTAATGTTAACAATAGGGCTAATCGACCTCCTAAGGCGTGCAGGTAACCTGAGGTAAACCTCATGTGTCCAAAACAGTTCCTTTTTATTGAAAGGAAAGTGAAAATAGCCGATCTACAAGCTCCAACGCATTGCAAGGCGCTGTGAGCTTATAGATCTGCTATTTTCTCTACTTTTGTGCGACACTCTTGTATGATAAAGTAAGGTATTCCATCCATCCATCCATCTTCAACCGCTTATCCGGAGTCGGGTCGCAGGGGCAACAGTTTCAGCAGAGAGCCCCAGACTTCCCTTTCCCGAGCAACGTTAGCCACTTCCTCCTGGGGGACCCCGAGGCTTTCCAACCCCCCATCTGGTCCTTGGTAGGGGGTCTCCTCCCAGTGGGACATGCACCAAAGACCCCCCTAGGGAGACGCTCAGAGGCATCCGTAGCCTACTAGATGCCCGAACCACCTTAGCATATTAGCTTAGTCGTGTTTTGTCATATTGTTGCTGTGGTGTATGTGTATGTGGAACTAACTACGGATGGAAATAGCTTGTAGCTGAATCCGGCATATTTACATGATATCATGTTTATTGATTTAAATGTTCATTAATGTGCACTGTCCCAGAAATAAATAAATAAAGTAAAAGTAAAGTAGTAGTAGTAGTAGTAGGGCATTCATTTACAAAAAACAAAGCATAAAATGCTGAAACATGGAGATAAAAGGTTTCTCCCTGACAGCGACAATACACTACTTATATATAATTATAGTATGCAGCTTGGTGAACCCTGTAATTTCTGTTACCCCTTTGTAGGTGCACCTGGTGCTGTTTTGCTCTTAATTGCTTTGTTTGACTCTTCTTTTGTTCCTCTTTTTTCCCCATAGCCATATGTCAAACAAACTGGATTGTTTATTTGCGTGGTTCAAAACACCTGACTTTTTGCACCTTCAATTTCAAAAGAAATGACCTAATCCTTGAGGTTCACATATTTTTGCCACTCAAAGATATGTGACATTGCATCATTTTCGTCTATAAATAATTGACCAAGTATTCTCTACTTTAGGGACTTGTGTGAAATTTGGATAACGTTTGAGGTCACATTCATGCAGAAAGGTAGAACATTCTAAAGGGTTCATCACAAACTTCCCAGCACCGCTGTGTGCGGTACTAGGTATAATTTGTGTCTTGACCGATAGTCCTTCACGGTGGCCATCAGCAATGTGAGACCTTGTGCTCGGTGACAGTCTATTTTTGAGCAGACCATTATCAGGCAGGTCAGGGAAATCATTGGAGATCCTTCACATCCAATCCATCCACTGTTTCAGGCTGATGCCATAGATAGAGAGCAGTGGTTCCCAAACTTTTTAGCTCAAGACCCAAAAGAGAAATTAGACGAACCAGTGCCATAGTAGAGTACACCAAAGGTAAGGTAAGGTACGCTCAGTGGAGCTACAATGTCTGTCAGGAGGCATACAGCACCCTAAACATTCAAATACTTACACTGTTGTGTGATGGAGTAACGTCTAATGCACCAACTCACGCGCCAAGTCGGTTGGTCAGACAGACACTTATCTAGATACGCTAACTACATACACAAGGACAGAGATTTTGTGCATTTATTGTAACATTGTTGTGGGTGAAATAGGACCCCCCCCCCCCATCTCTCATTTTATTATAGTGCCAAAATGACTAGTTGTCTCCAGACACTTTACATATAGAACAGAGACCCGACGTTTTCCCCCCTGAGCAAGAATTTAGCGATAGTGGCAAGGAATAAACTCCACTTTAACAGGAAATAACCTTGAGCATAACCAGACTCTAGGGTGGGCAGCCATCTGCCATGACCGTGTCTGGGGGGGGGGGGGGGAGAGAGAGAGAGAGAGGGAGAGAGGGAGAGAGAGAGAGGGAGAGGGAGAGGACAGCAGAAGATTAAAGACCAGCTGAAGTGAACATTTGTATTTCAAAAAAGGACATTGTTAACAATAGATGGCAAAAGAAAATCTAATTGTGTCTATTTTTTATATCAAAGGTCCAATCTTAATTACTTCCTGTCAAATAAAAACGTAACGCATGATTACATTGGCAGGTCTGAGCCAATTAAACCCATTAATATGATGACAGGCACCTGTCAATCAGTCTGCTATTGACTCTAGAGGGGGCGGTGCCATTCTGTAGAATGTAATCATTTCAAGGACCAACATAACTCTGAGAGGGTTCAAATGGAACCAAATGGACCCATAATAAGGTTCCATTTGTGCTCTCTCAGAGTTACAGACCTGTAAGGGTCCATTTGGAACCCCCTATAGGAATCGATAAAGGGAACCGTTAAGGAATCGGAGCGTTAAGAGGGAATCGCTAATATAAGGAACCACGAACCGGAATCGTTAACCCATTGAGACCTGAAGCCGATTCTACATGTCTCCTAAATCTCAACAGTTTTCTGAAAAACTTATGTTTCTGTATCAGTGGTTCTCAATCTTTTTCATGTCAAGGACCCCCAAAATGATATGTATTTGGCCGCGGACCCCCATCAAAATATGTTGTTCCAGGGACCCCCAGAAGCAAAGATTTGAGTTAAAAATGTTCACTTAAAAATATATATATATTCAAAGATTTGCACACATTTTCACGATTTTTCAAAAATAGCAGATCTACAAGCTCGTAGCGCGGCACTCTGTGCCGCGCTACGAGCTTGTATATCTGCTATTTTTGAATAGCCCAAAGTGTAAAATAATGCTTTTTAGCAAATCTAAAAATGACACAGTTCCAGGTCTTAATGGACCCTAAAGAATCCCAACCCTAGGAAGAGGAGAGAGGAGCTCAGTGAGCCATGGGAGGTCAGTCCCCCCCAGCAACCTAAAGCAGAATGAAGGGCTAGTCCAAGACGCCAGGCCAGCCCTATATATCAAAAGGAACCTTTTACAGAGGATGTCTGCCTCAGGGACCAAAACTGGAGGGCGGACTCTCTGTATCTAGGCAGGTGTATGTTGTCACATTTGCTATGTTATCTGTGTGTGTGTGTGTGTGTGTGTGTGTGTGTGTGTGTGTGCGTGTGCGTGTGTGTGTGTGAAACGGACGTGGTGATCTGTATTATAAACTCCAACAATGAGATCAGCAGTACAGTATTTGACCACAGTGTTGGTGTAACCATAAGACATTTGCTGGAAAACATTTTACATGCAAGGCTTATCAACTACGAGGCAAAAATGGCATGGCTGCCGAAGGAAGAAATGAATTATCATTAGTGTGTATCCCATGCTGATTGCCAGTCAGTCCCACTCCATAGCGCTGCAGCGTGGGTGTAAAAGTGTTTTCTTCTGATGGCAGGGGGTGAGCTTTTTAAATCACTTCAAAACAAGGCAGGCACGTTGATAAGTGTGCCGAAGCCTTGGTAGACAATAGGTTATCGCCTGAACCAAAACGAGGGCTCCCTTCCCGCTGTCTCAACCAATCACAGGACATCTGACTGGAACAATTTACCCATGGCAATTAGATCAATTATTTAATTTCCTGTTTTCAAAATGTCCTTACTTGATTCACTCAAATCGAACTGTTCTTGTTTCTGATTTTTGTTTTTGATTGTATTTAGATTACTTTTTATTTTTATTTTCTTATGATTTATTTTCATTTTTTTAGATGTTTTTTTTAGATGTAACAGATGTAGTATGGTCTGGGATGGTGTGAGAGCCCTTATGTGTATGTTTTGTTGTTGGTGAATGTTATGCGATTGTTTTTGTCATTCTTTGTATGTTGTGCCTGAGGACCCCCTGGAAGACGAGATGATGCATCTCAAGGGATTTATCCTCCAATACATTTTCAAGTGCCATCCTATAGGGAAAACAAATATTGTCGTGGACACGAATCCCATAGCCTGGAGGGACGGTGCGTCTGAGGTTGTACATTCACAAACAGAACATAGTAATTGTTTGCAAGATGCGGACAGACACACACACACACACACACACACACACACACACACACACACACACACACACACACACACACACACACACACACACACACACACACACACACACACACACACACACACATACGGATGGGGAAAAACACGAGCCCAATACTCTGGGAATTGTATCATATAATTCTATTAACATTTAGAGACTTTTGCATTGTGTCGTATACTGTATTGTGTTGTGTGCGAGGCATTTCCCCCTCGAGCACGATGAAGACAATCCTGAGTAGTGAAATGGTATGGAATAAACCAGAGCGAGGGAGGGGTGACTGAGCGAGCGAGAGAGAGAGGGTGGGAGAGACGGAGAGATCAATGCAGTAGCAGGCAGATAAACAGAAAGTCTCAGAGCTCAGTGAGTTTTCTTTTCTTTTAATCTTGTTTGTCATTGCTTACAGAAGCTTACAGCGCTATAAGTTCACTCATGGGTCTGGAGATGGGATTACTGCCTTACTGAAACAAATAATAATTGCATTCCTCCGATGTGACTGAATGTGACAACAAAAATAATGGAAGAAGAGCAGAGGCGAAATGACCAAAAACAGGAATCCTTAACCACTTTAAACCTGGTGTGGTCCTATAGGCGAAAATGTTAGGTTTTAAAAAATGTTCAGAGATTTTCAATAATTAAGAAAAATTCACACATCTTTCAAAAAAAATACGAAAATAGCTAAATGTGTTGTCTATTACTGCTATTTGTTTGTTGGATGACAAAGTATACAGGAGTTTTACAATCCTAAACGATTTGGGAATCTGGTTGCAACACACACTACTACAGCATACTTAAAGTGGTGTAATACAATTCAAGTGTAATACACTTAAAGTTTATACTTTAAGTGTTTACACTTAAAGTGTATACTTTAAGTGTTTACACTTTATGTTTATACGTAAAGTGTAATACATTTTAATAAGCAGAAAGTACAGCTGTTTTTGGCATGGCAACCACAGAATCTACAGTGACATATGCTGTATTATGCCAGTATATAAAGGCAGTTCCCGTGGGTTATGGCTGCATACAGAACAGCAGCACTATAGTGAATAAAATATGATTCAGATTGTCTATTTCTGCTATTTGTTGGTTGGATGACGAAGTATATAGGGCTTAAGTGGTTAATCATATGCAACTAAATAACAGTCTTTTATTTGTCTGTTGCAAGTTAAGCTGGGATCAGAGTTAATCCTAAATGATTTGGGAATCTGAACCGCTCTAAAAGAGCACTTACAGGTGGCTGCAATTGGGAACTGGCCCCTGTAAGAAGTCAAAGCCTTTTGAACTGTACTTCCCTGTGCTCTTTGCAAACTGTGTTTTAGATGTCAAAGGTCATGTCTCACCTATAGACACAGGATCTGACACGAATTATGACCTGATGGTCAATTAAATGTATCCCTTGAGCAAGCAGGCAGGCTCTATTAGCCCAATGGTAAAAAAAAACAGCACTTGCGCCGGAAACAGGGTTCAAATCCGGTGTTGAAGAGGAAAGTTACATGCAACCTTAAGATGATCTTAAACATAAACACACTACAAGTTTTTAAAAATAGTGGTTATTCACAAAACTACACTACTAAGATTATCGGGCTTGCCGGAGCAACACAAAATGCAACACCTCGACGTGATGATGTGTTATATAATATATAATATCACACACTGACTTGAGGGTCAGTGGTTTCACATCTCAGCAGCTGTGTTTATTCACACGTTCATGCAAATTTGATCAAATTAGGTAACTACAAAATGTGTTGCTCTGCAACTTTAATAAGCAGAAAGTACAGCTGTTATGTACTAACTAACTTTTTTTTCCGCTTTTGGCACTTGGCAACCACAGAACCTACTTTTTCATGTCAAGGACCCCCAAAATGATATGTATTTGGCCGCGGACCCCCATCTCAAAATATTTAGTTCCAGGGACCTCCAGAAGAAAAGATTCGAGTTACGAAAAATTGGTTAATTTACGAAAAAAACACAAAAAGTAAAAATACGGAGATAAGAGGTTTCATGCCCAGTCGGCGCCGATATGCTTTATTATGCCAGTATAAGGCAGCTCCCATGGGGTTATGGCTACACACTGAACAGCAGCACTAAGTGATTAAAATATGATTCACACTGTGTGTACACCTGTCACCTGCTGGAACATTCCAATCCACTGTATTTTTAGCTTGTCAGTGAAACAAATCTAAATGTAGACCTGCTGCTGCTGCTGTTGTTGTTGTTGTTGTTCTTTTTGGGGTTTTGTTTTCATCAACACATCATTTTCTGTCGTGAAGTCACCAAGGTCAACTCTGACTTATTCAACTTTGCTTAAAAAACAACAACAACAACAACAACAACAACGGTGTGATGAAAGCAATTGCTATTATTTGTAATAGGCGTTTAGTAGCAGCCAGCCGCCTAAGTGAACTGTTTCCTTGTTTAGTCCATAGACTGTATAAAAGAGATGGACAAAGCCAGACCGCTGGTTTCTACAGACCGAAAATGAAGCCGATGGTTCAGGAATTAGAAATCCGCCATCTCTAATATAAGCCCAAAAGCACGTCGGGAACAGGAACCGCAAAACAATCCCCAAAGAATGCTATTGGTTGGGTAGCTTGTCAATCAAGAGCGGGGGCGGGGAATTAATGCTATTGGTTGTGTAGCTTGTCAATCAAATCATCCCGCCCCTCTTAGAGAATAGCCTATTTTATCGTCAATTTTTGTATAAATGGGACCATAATTTAGCAAAACGCATGTCATGATGATTGAAAGGAGACTTTAAACTAGCGACTGGAGGCATATAGAATTTATGACAGTTTGCTTGCGTTAAAACAAATTCTTTCTGACACCTGCAGGGGTAAAACAGCGAAACTATGAACTGTCTCTTCCGTATTGGAGTCAATGTAAAAATCACAGACAGACAGACAGACAGACAGACAGACAGACAGACAGACAGACAGACAGACAGAGCGGGTGAGAGAGAGAGAGCGAGGGCGAGAGACAGGCAGGCAGAAACTGCTCATATCAAACATGGTAATTAATGGAATGACTTACATGGCTATTACCAGAGGAAGACATGACTGATTAACAGAGGTGATGTGTGTGCGTGTGTGCGAGCGTGCGTACAGGCGTATGCATATGTTTAAATATATTTTAGTGAACGGATATGACAAACAGCTAGGTTACACTACAGCTTCCGTTTTGCTGCTTTTAACCCTTTAAGACCGGGAACGCATGTGTCATTTTAGATATCTTTGGCTATTCAAAAACAGCACATATATAAGGTCATAGCGCGGCACCTATTTTTCCGGTTCCCGGATTAAATGGGTTAATGTAGGTTTAGTTACAGACTCTATGTAGCATTTGAAGATTGTGGAATAGTTGCCTGGCCTGATGAGAGACTACTAGGTTTAGGGGTTACATTAGTTATTACACTTGTGTTGTGCACAAAAAAATAACAGATCTACAAGCTCACAACTGTGACTGGTTTCGAGGTTGTAGATTTGTTATTTTCGGCTTCAGCGTTAGGGTAAAAAATAATAAAATTGCTGATCGCTAAAATGTTGATGTGCTCACAAGTATAGTTATACAAACGTATGTGTGTATTTGGGCGTGCGTGTGTCGTGTGCAAATGAGCGAAAATCAGATATTGGATTGGAGTGAGTGTGTGTGTGTGTGTGTGTGTGTGTGTGTGTGTGTGTGTGTGTGTGTGGGAGAGCGAGGAGGACAGAAATAGCAAAGCGTTGGCAGCGGCTTTGACAGTGACGGATGGCAGGTAATGAACGAGTGTCTCGGCCCATGATCATGTTTCACGTCATAAAACACAGAGTATAGCGTCCGGCTCGCTACATGATGAATGTGGTAATGTCTGGCTAATAGCTAGCATGCTGCCCCGAACGTTACAGAGCGCAGCAGGGCTCGATCCCCAAACCTTTTCAGCCCAATAAGGCCCCTTTTACCGCCAGGTTTTCCCCGCCTAATTTTGAAACAGTTCAGAGTGTTTCCACTGAAAATGATTTGGTTCAGTACCCTAAAAGTTGGTTCGGAACTGGGAACCAAAGTGGGCTTGTCACTATTCTACTGGTTGGAAGTGACAGATGCGATATAAACAATGGCAAAAGCAAGCGGAAAATCGATTCTACGAATGTCTTCTAAATCCCAACAGTATTCTGAAAAAAACATATGTTTCTATATCAGCGGTTCTCAAACTTTTTCATGTCAAGGACCCCCAAAATTATATTTATTTGGCCGCCGACCCCCATCACAAAATATTTTGTTCCAGGGACCCCCCAGAAGCAAAGATTTTAATTAAAAATGTTTGCTTAAAAACAATATATATTCAAAGATTTGCACACATTTTCATAATTTTTATACAATTTTTATACAATTTTTATACAAGCTCATATGAGCTTGTAGATCTGCTATTTTTGAATAGCCAAAGTGTAAAATAATGCTTTTTAGCTCAAATCAAAAAGTGACACAGATGCGTTCCAGGTCTTAATGTTAATCTTAGGTCATATCTTATAATGGGTTATATAAAAGAAAAGAAAAGTGAAACTGTAACTGTAACTGCCATTAACGATTGAATTTCCCCACGTTAAATGGACAGTTTGACCGGCCATATTCGACACATTGCTGGTCAGGCCTGGCATAGAACCTGCGGGGCAACTGGGGACCCCCGCCCCAAATTACAATGGTTTTGCTTTAAACTGGTGGACACACAAGCCGGTTCCATGAAAAAGCACCAAGGTTCCAAAAATCTATCCAGTTCTGGAACCAAAGTTCTTTTGGTGGAAAAGGGGCCTCAGTGTCTCCCTGGCCGGGACCCAAACGTACAAGAAAATACATTATGAATTAACCACTTAATAAGGCCTTTTTCAAAATTTGTGAAAACACCAGATCTGCAGGCTTGCATAGGTTGTAGATCTGCAATTGTTTGACTTTTTAAAGTACTGATTAACTGATTACATGTTTTGTTCAGGAAATGTACCCACGACCCATAAAAATGTGTCAGCGATCCGAAAATGGCTCCCGACCCATTGTCTGGGAACCCTTGATATACAGTAGAACATAATGGAGACATGCTTGCCAGGCTCGCCACGTTAACAATAAACAAAACAAAACAGATAATTAAATGTGACTCGATATGTACCACTCCATGCCGAATAGGCTACGCTAAATTAGCCGTGATTAATGTGTGAATATGATACGTGTCATAGCAGGTGCTTTCTGCCAGCATGCACACAAACCGACTCTCCCACTGTTATGTGGAGAGGAGTTACCACACTACATTTATAGGGGTGCAACAGTTAATTGATCTACTTGAATTAATCAATTATTATAAAAACGTGTTATGTGTGGGTGCCTGTGTATGCCCATGTATGGACGAAAGGGGGACAGACTTTTATGGCTGGGGCCTAAGGACAAAGGGGGCATGCCCATGTATGGAGAAAACAGGTACAAAGCCTCATGTAAGTCAGACCCCCTGGGTCTAGCAACAAAAATAGTAGATCTACAAGCTCATTGCCGTGCTGTATGAGCTTGTACATCTGCTATTTTTTGAATAGCCAAAGAAATGTAAATGTGAATGTAATGTCACTGTTAACCAGCATCCCTGTCTTCTCTCTCAGGAGCTGGACTCATCATCATCTTCAGAGCCAGAGGAGAGTTCATCATCATCATCATCATCATCATCATCATCATCATCATCAGATGAGGAGGTCCCACAGAGCGACGCTGAAGGTGAGGCTTTGAACTCATTGGTGGAAGAAGTACTCTTGAGGAAGTACTCAGTTAACCCATTAAGACCGGGAAAGTATTCGTAATTATAGATTTTAACCACTTTAACCTTTTATACTTTTGGCTATTCAAAAATAGCAGATATATACAAGCTCATAGCGCGGCACCGAGTGCCGCGCTATGAGCTTGTAGATCTGCTATTTATTGAAAGATCATGAAAATGTGTGCAAATCTTTGAATATAATTTTTTTAAAGCGAACATTTATAACTCAAATCTTTGCTTCTGGGGGTCCCTGGAACGAAATATTTTGAGATGGGGGTCCACAGCCAAATACGTATAATTTTGGGGGTCCTTGACATGAAAAAGAACCACTGATATTTTAGCAACATAAGTGTTTCAGAAGGATTTAGAAGACTTTTTTTAGATGTGTTCCTGGATTGAATGGGTTAAAAGTAAAAGTCCTGTATTCAAAATGTCACTTGAGTTAAAGGGCACAAAATATACTTTGCTGCTGTCGGGCAGGAACTCCTATCTCCATAGTTTAACTTTTTTCCCCCCTTTTCCGTAAATGAATGCCCTACTTGATCGTACTACAGCGTCACACACAAGCATCAAAAGTAGCAGATCAACAAGCTCGAAAGCTTCTTGATCTGCTACTTTTGCAATTTTTGAATTTGAATCCTTAAAAGTAACAGTTTTGGACACATGAGGTTTCCCCCCCAACAGAGACGACTTAAAGTACTAAAGTTAGAGCTTGTAGATCGGCTTTTGTTGAATAATCTAAATCAGTAAAGTAACTAGTAACTAAAGCTGTCAAATAATTATTCCGGAGTAAAAAAGTACAACATTTGCGTCCAAGATGTAGAGGAGTAGAAGTATAAAGAATTAAAAGTAAAGTAAGTACTAATAAATGTACCTACATAAATGTACAGTACTTAAATATACTTACTTTCCACCACTGTTGAACTGACATTTGAAGTGTATTTTCTCCGCAGTCATTAACATCTTTGCTGAACCTGTCTGAACAACTGAATCAACTTTGTCTAAACCTTATTGCGTTGCTTAATAAATCATTGACGTTTGAATCGTATAGTTCCTAAATCAGTCCTGGCTCCGGAGACTATCTTGGGCTAGACGTTTTCAAATCAATCTATGTGCTTTAAATGCTTTAAATGCATTCAATCACACACACACACACACACACACACACACACACACACACACACACACACACACACACACACACACACACACACACACACACACACACACACACACACACACACACACACACACACACAGACACACACATCCCTTTGACATAAAATAACAGCGCAATGCTCTGCAAGTTGTTTTTCCTACTGTTGAAATGAAAAGACTTTCGTTGTTTGCCTCAAAAACAGAAAAAGGTAAATTGTGGTAAGAACAAATACTTATTAGGGGTGTGCCGATATATCGTCCCACGATATATCGCGATACGTTTTCGTGACGATATGTATCGTTTTGGGGAAAAAAAATATCGTTTTTATTTTTATTTTCATTTTATTTTTTATTTTTTTTACAATCATTATAATCAGGCATGCAAACAGCCCTGAGGTGAAAAGGGTGACAACATGTTTTTTTTTTGGGGGGGTCAGGTGTCACACTATTGCCCTATTTGGATTGAAAACGGCTATTGTAGCTGAAAAGCTACAAGTTTGCATGTCTGAATAATGCAAAAACAGAATTATTTGTTTGCATTTACTTTTTTTCTCCCCCATATATTTTCATAATAAAAAAAGTGCGTATCGTATCGAAATCGTATCGAAGTTGTGAGCCAAATATCGTATCGTATCGTTTGGTGAAATTAGTGTATTGGCACACCCCTAATACTTATACAACGGTGTCACGTGTTTCCCGAATTTGAAGTCAGTCGGTCGCACGGTTCTCGAGATACGTTTTCTACGAATGCACAGATGGGCAGAGATTTTGCGCATTTATATTATTATTATTTTTATTATTATTATATTACAGACAATAATATGCGTTTATATAACTAATGGATGAACGTGAAAGTGCATAATAATGGAAGTGCTTTAAATATGTCTACTAGCATATTATTCTGTTGCTGTGCCTGAGACTATGTTTTTAATTCATTTATTTATCTTCATTTAAAAAAAAACATTATAATAATTATGCATAAATATAATTATGCTTTTCTATCCAGGGCTTCTGTATGCTCTGCGTTACTTTTTTTCAAGGGAAGTTTTCAACGGTCAATTAGAGGTTTTTCATGAGTCAAAGGGTGCCCGCAGGCTGTGAGAACTGGGCTGGAGTCTCCATCTCTGGGCGTTCCCCGGTGCCAATGTTCCCTTTTTAACCCATTAAGACCGGGAACGCATCTGTGTGTCACTTTAAGATGTCTTTGGCTATTCAAAAATAGCAGATCTACAAGCTCGTAGCGCGGCACCGAATGCCGCGCTGCGAGCTTGTAGAGCTGCTATTTTTAGAAAGAAATCGTGAAAAGTGTGTGCAAATCTTTGAATATATATACATTTTTAACTCAAATCTTTGCTTCTGGGGGGTCCCTGGAACAACATATTTTGAGATGGGGGTCCGCGGCCAAATACATATAATTTCGGGGGTCCTTGACATGAAAAAAGTTTGAGAACCACTGATATTGTAGCAACATACGTTTTTTCAAAAAACTGTCAGGATTTAAAAGACATGTGTATAATCCCCAGAAGCAAAGATTTGAGTTAAAAAATGTTGGCTTTAAAAAATATATATATTCAAAGATTTGCACAAACCTTCACGATTTAAAAACATAAATAGCCCAAGAAATCAAAAACGTACACATTCTTTCCCGGTCTAAATGAGTTAAACATGATGAAAATTACTTATGTGGCCAGTGGGCGCATATTCCTCTCCCTGTGCCCTATCTTTTCTGCTCCCCTTTCGTGTCTCCCTGGTATGCATTCTAATTCCCCGAATGAAATTATAACCTGATAACCCTGAAGAAATAATAACCTGTAGCTAGATTTGAGATAATTTGTATCCTTAATGATTTTTCTCACGAGGGTATTAAAAGGCGACGGTAAACGGCACTCTGTAAATCTCTAACAATGCAAGGCCTTGTTGTTTTGTTCCTTCTCTAAGATGCCTCCCGCTTGAAACCGTGTGACTGGCCTACGTTTCGGACCAAAGGGAGGGGGGATGCGAGGTAAGGTGAAATCATCTGAAGAAAGAAAGAGGAACTTCTTTATTCACAGAGACAATGACACAATTTGATGAACCAAATCATTTTGAAGCATCTTTTCTTTTATTTTATTAATCCATTAAATCCGGTAACGCATCTGTGTAATTTTAGAGTGCCGCGCTATGAGCTTGTAGATCTGCTTTTTTTGAAAATTCATGAAGATTTGTGCAAATCTTTGAATATATATATTTTTAAAGTGAACATTTGTAACTTAAATCTTTGCTTTTGGGGGTTCCTGGAACAAAATATTTTGAGATAGCGATCCGCGACCAAATACATATAATTTTGGGGGTCCTTGACATGAAAAGGTGTGAGAACCACTGTAGCAATGGTTTTCAGAAAATTGTTATTATTTAGAAGACATTTGTAGATAATTGATTTATACACTGCGATACAAGTTTTAAATAAAAATAAAGACCTTTCTGCGCCATTCCAACTCGTTTTGGATGGTCTGCGTTGCGTGACGACACTCCAAAATAGAAGCGAAGCCCCGAACAGGTTTCAAACAGGTTTTGACGCGCCCACTTAGACACCTCCAGTGTGTCTCTACAGCCGTTGGTACGTGGGTGCGTTTGACGACGCGAGCTTCTGACACTTTCAGTCAGTGTGTCGGGGGCCTTTATCACGCTCTCAATCCTTTTATCACTCCTCCTCTCACCAGGCAGGTCAAATAAAGGCTGGGTATGTGATAAAACGGTTTACTCCATACACATTTTACACAGATTGAACGGAGTTAAAAAAAAAAGTGCATCAAACAGAGTCAAGGTCTTCTTGTACAGCAGCATGGCTGTGATATTTTGAAGCGTGTCCTCATATGACATGAAGGCAATCGGCCAGAGCTGCTCATGCTGGCCTTGTAGCGCTGTTTCCCAAAACGCTGGGTTGGGACTCATTGTGAGTAAATATCCCTTTTTTAGTTTGTTTCCTACATTTAGTTTTTAATCTTTATTATTTCATTATTTAAAAAAAAAAAACGAAAATTCACACTTTTTCATGAATTAGCTAGTTCAAACATTTGTTCAAAATAATTTCATAAATACATAAGAGATTCCATAAATTAGAAAAAACAACAATTTTTTGTTGTATTATTATTTTTTATTTTTAGATTCGTTTTTGGCTTCTCCGTCTTTATTGATAGTTTTTAAGTGAAGATAGACAGGAAAGATGGATAAGGATAAGGATAATTCCTTTTAACAGGTCGTTCATGAAAGTCCTTGCGGTCTTGTTTCCAATGAGAACCTGTGAGCAATTAGGGGTTAAGAGTCTTGCTCAGGGACAAATTTCATTTCATCAACACATATGCTGACATGGCCTGGAATCGAACCTGGGGCAACCAGGGCCTCTGGCTCCCTAGGCGGGCTCACTAACCATTCAGCTATGGCCGCCCCAGAAGTAGAGAGATACGGGGAGAGACACACCCCAAACGTCGTCGGGATTAGAATCTAAGTGCCCGGACTGCTAGGTCTGCAGTCCGGGCCAGAAAAACTAACTTTTAAGAAGTAGTGAAAATAGCTGATCTACAAGCTAGCAACGTGTCGCAGAGCTTGTATATCGGCTATTTTCACTAGTTTGGGTCCCGCGGGAGACATAAAATGTCTCTTTTGGGTTTCGAGCTAAAAAGTTTATGGAACCACTGCCTTACATAGCACCTTGTTTTCTCCTCCACAAGGAGCCTGTCGCCTCCTTGTGCTGCAGTGCTCTTCAGGAGGAGGGACCACGGTCCCAGAGAGCTGAAGGAAGAGGAGGAGAGAGCCGACGACGAGGAGGAGGCCCAGCATCAACATCGCACCATGGTGGACACGTTGGCGGAGAGACCCGGGGCGGGCATCCCCCACCACGACCGCAGGCTCTATCGCGCCGCAGCCGTGCTCGCCAAATCCATCCCTGGATTCAGCATCCTGGCCTTCCCGGACTTTTGGGGTCACCTCCCACCGCCGGGCAATGAACCCATGGCTCCACGCAAACCCAAACTACAGAGGTAAGACCCTGCTGCAACACAGTGGGCTATAATACATTTTTGGGATTTTTGTATTAATCCATTAACCCTTTAAGACCTGAGGTGATTCTTTAAAATGTTTTCTAAATCCAAAACAGTTAAAAAAAAAAATCTAAACATTTTTTTCAAGATTTTTCAAAAATAGCAGATCTACAAGCTCATAGTGCGGCACTCGGTGCACTATGTGTTTGCAAATCTTTGCTTCTACAAATGTCTTCTTAATCCGAACAGTTTTTTGAAAATGCTGATGTTATAATCATTGGTTCTCAAACTTGATATGATATCAAGTTTGAGATATGATGATATGTATTTGGCCGCGGACCCCCATCTCAAAATATGTTGTTCCAGGGACCCCCAGAAGCAAAGATTTGAGTTACAAATGTTCGCTTTAAATATATATATATATTCCGCGTCATCAGTGCCCAGACCCTAGGTGGGGTTGGCGAAAGGGCCTCTCTGTGTGAAGTTTGCATGTTCTCCCCATGTCCCCTCCCCTTTTCCAAAAATAGCAGATCTACAAGCTCATATCGCGGCACTTTGTACCACGCTATGAGCTTGTACTGTATATCTGCTATTTTTTAATAGCGAAAGTACAATATCCAGTTTCATTGCTATGCCGATGATACCCAGCTCTATCTTCCACTCAAACCCTCCGACCCTATAGTTACCTACTGTATCCTTCCTCAAAGCTTGCTTGGCCGATATTCACTCCAGGATGTCTCAACATTTCCTACAGTTTACCTCCGACAAATCTGACATTATTCTATCTGGTCCCCTCAGTTCACAAATCACCATTCTAGAAAGTCTTGGCCCCTTGGCAACTAATGTGACCCCCGTTGCGAGGAACCTGGGTGTCCAATTTGACTCCGACCTCCGGTTTGAAAGCCAGGTAAAAAAAGGTGGTACAAACCTGCTTCATGCACATAAGAAACATCTACAGTATAAGGCAATCTTAAGACTGTTGTTAATGGTCTCGCTCCTAGCTATTTATTTGATATGGTGGAGATGGAGATTCATAAGGCTAATTTGGTGAACTAAGGAGATCGGGCATTCGCCATAAAGGCCCCTAGACTCTGGAACAGCCCACTACCAGATCATTGACGAGTTTGAAATCCCTCTTCCTACAGAATGGCCTTTTTAACTGCTTGATATATTGTTTGTTATTGCTCTGTTGTTCTATTGTAAACTTAATATATTACTGTTATTGCATTGTTGTTGTTTGATTACTGTTTTGATTGTTCAAAAGTGCTATACAAATAAAGGTATATTATTTATTATTATTTTAAAATCGTGGTTAAAGTGGTTACACAGATGCGTTCCCGGTTTTAATGGGTTAACCAGGAGAGAAAATACATTGATGATTAACCACTTATACCCATATGATTGAGCGGATTAGTGTATTTTCTGTTTTCTGTTATCGTGGGGAAAGCTTTCGCAGAAAATAGCCGATCGACAAGCTTACAACGCATCGCATAGACACTGTTTGTAAAAAGTTAATCAAAACAATGACCTCGGAACAATTCTGCCCCCAGTTCTTTCATTCTGGATTTAAAAGCATTTAACATAATTAATTCAGCAAGTTTCCCTATCATTCTGCAAAGAATTCCATGCAGAGTTCACAGAATACATACATAATTATAGTAATTACACAACTACATGCAACAGAATTACAATATGTAACAGAATTACAATAATAGTATTTAACAATTATATCACAGCTTGTGTGCAAAGCACATAAATCTGATTAATGATATAAAAAAAAAAAAAATGTTTATGTAGTTGTGTTCCTCAGAAAGGTAGGATGGGGATAACTGATAATAAACACATTTTAAACATAATACACATCTAGAGATAATAAATCACAGACATCAGCTCTATTGACTGAACACTAGAAGCACGAGTATAACCAAGGTAACATTGTATAAACGCGTATAACAGGTAAATTAGAGGAAACGGAGCGTAACAGAGCATAAAGACCAATTTAAGCCACGCACGATGAATGTGTCGTCAAAACGTAAAAAAAAAACGTTGTGGAGGACATTCGGCGACGGCATCGCGTACCTCTGGAAAAATGAAAGGTAGCAGATGATTCATATAATGTCATATACGCAGAGTCAGACTAGTTGGGAAGACAAAGTAAGCTCTGTTACCGCAGAGATTCATGAGACCACATTCACTTCCTTGTTTACATTTTGCGGGTGATGCTTTGGGCAAGTTGAAGACAGTGTGAATGCTCAGATCTCAGAATGTTGTGACACACGTAGTGTGGCTCAAAGCATGAATTGGCCTTAAGAGGGAACATAGTGTAATAGAGTTCAGCAGAGTATAACAGAGTAGAGAGTCCTCAACGGGCCCGAACAGATTGGACCTTCCGTTCCAGAGATGGTCGATGGTTTGAGTTCTTCTGGCCATTTTCAGCTTGACATTTATGTCTGCTCAGCAAAGAGCATGTTATTTAAGGTCATCTGTAGGATTAGATGGAATCAGTCGAGGTTGATTCCAAAATGTTTGTAAACAATGTTTCATTACTTCAATGTTGAGGAGGAGCTTTTTACTTTGTCCTTCTCTATGGACATTATATAATTCAGTTTGGAAGGTAACTGTTATGAGTGAGAAAATTAGGGTCTATTTTCTATTAGTACAGATATTTATGGGGAGGTGTACTAAGAATATAAATATACCAGAATACACAACATAATATTTAATGATATATTTTTTCTTTTCTTAGAAGCATACAGTTTAACCACTTTAGCCCTATTTTATACTTTGGCTATTCAAAAGTAGCTGATCTAGCTCACAATGTGTTGTGGAGCTTCACCATTTTTGAAAAGTTGTAAAGAATGTTGACAAATCTCGAAAACTAATTTTAGAAAACATTTAATGTTGACAGAAATAGGGACGCCCGGGGTTAGCAAAAACAAATTGGTAAAAAAGCTTTTAGGAGGAAATTTTCCGGTTGAGTGATGGAAAATCACAAAACTAGGCGGTTATCCCATTAAAACTGGGAAAGCATCTATGTCATTTAAAGATTTTTTTTGCCGTTGGGTGTTCAAAAATAGCAGATATACAAGCTCACAGCGCGTCACTTCGTGCCGCGCTGTAAGCTTGTACATCTGCTATTTATGAACATTTTTTTTAAAAAGTGTGAGAAGACTGAGAACTACTGATTTAAAAGGCATTTTGTAGAATGGGCTCCTCAGGTCTTCATGGGTTATAGTGCATTGAGATGAGAGGCCATATTGTGTTGACAGCATTACAGGCAGAAATGTGTAGACGGGACAGTGATGTGTGCATGTTTTGTGAAGATAATGCCAAGTATTAGGGACACCACATATCTGGTGGCTGTGAGTTCAGCGTGAGTTCAGTGGAGGTTGAAAGAGAGAGAGAGAGAGACGCTACTAGAGCTCAGTCTTGTCTTTGAACGTGTGGTTAATCACAGTGAGCCAGCTGGACCGAAATGCTGCTGATGTGAAAACTTTGTTTTGGACAGACATTCTCTATTATCGCCTTGTTGGGGGACTGGCAGACCGCTTCCACAGGCCTGCGGAACCTTACAATAAAGAGCCCAGACAGAGTCATTGTGTATTCAGACTTCATTGATTTATCTCAGCGGTTGATAAATATATTAGCGTGCGGTCGTAAATTCCACGACAAGTTGGAGTATGGAGGCAATGGCAGCCCTCTCTTGCATAAAGACAATGTTTGGGAATGAGTGACGCTGTAGTATGACGAAGTAGGGCATTCATTTATGAAAAAACATAAAACGTTAGAATATGGAGTCAAGATGTTTCTGCCCGACAGCAAAGATATTTAACATAAACTACTGTGTTAATCTTGTGTTTACTGATGCTACATCACCATACTGCATGGTTTTCTTTCTTCTTATTCAGTAATTGTTTTAAATCTTAATTCTTAAATAAGCATAATAAGTTACCTTGTCTTGTTAAAGAGATAGGATGTTAACTTAGTGAATTATTTGATGCGCAAAAAAACCCACGTAATGCCTTCCTTCGTAATTCCTTTTCTGAAACGTACCTTTTCGACATGCGTATTGGTTCTCAACCTCTACAGGCCCCCAAAATAATCATATTTGAACTGGGGACCCCTCCACCCTGACATGCTCTTGGAATTGTAGCAGCTGAGACATTACATTTAGTTTGACTTGGTTCCACAGATAAATAGTGTGAAAATAGCTGATCTACAAGCTCACCGTTGTAAGCTTGTAAATCAACTATTTTCAAATGCCAATGTTTGACCAGTTTTTATAGGGTTTGGGGCTCACACAGTCTATATGTAGAACATCATAACAACATTATATCTTTATCTACAAAATTAGCTGATCTTGTTTATGTCAGTATGGGATTATTTACAATCTCCATCTTCAACGTATCTGGGTTTATTAGTGTTTGTGAGTCTGTGTGTCTGGGTATGCATGTGAATGTTTTTTTTTGTGTCTGCAATTATTTGTATATGTGCCCTGTATGTCTGTACTGTATGTGTACGTACAACAGTTCAAAGTGTGCTGGTCGTGTGTGTGTGTGTGTGTGTGTGTGTGTGTGTGTGTGTGTGTGTGTGTGTGTGTGTGTGTGTGTGTGTGTGTGTGTGTGTGTGTGTGTGTGTGTGTGTGTGTGTGTGTGTGTGTGTGTGTGTGTGTGTGTGTGTGTGTGCGCGCGCGTGCGTGTGCGCACTTCTTCACGTCTTCCCAATGAGACATTTTCTCAGCACTTTCATGAGGCCAACAGACGCTGACATTTAAAAAATGTTAAAGACCTAATTTCGCTGTGAACTTTATCTAATTATTTTGCCAGTATGTATGCGCTCACAAATAAATAAATAAATAAAAGGAACAGTTTAAGTCTGCAGTCCCTTAACAGGACTACTGTTAAGGCTATTTTGTTGGGGCCGCTTTGTGAGTAAATTGTCCCGAGTGTGGAATGAGATTAGGCCTTAATGTGAGAGACCTTTCAAGCTCTGTCTAATTTCAAACCCAAATGGTCTTTTTTTTCCTCCTTCTTTTCTGTCGCCTTTGCTTCTGTCTGTGTTCTATAATTGGACGGGACTGCTTTTATCAAGTGCTTTACCAAAGAGCAGGCAGGCAACTAATCATTATGGGGTAAAGACCCGTATGTATTTAAGTTCTATTTCCCTTTTCTTCTCTTTAATCTTCTCTTTAATCTTCTCTTCTCTTCTCTTCTCTTCTCTTCTCTTCTCTTCTCTTCTCTTCTCTTCTCTTCTCTTCTCTTCTCTTCTCTTCTCTTCTCTTCTCTTCTCTTCTCTTCTCTTCTCTTCTCTTCTCTTCTCTTCAATCTGCTCTGCTCTGCTCCTTAACACTATTTGTAAAGGATTTTGAATATAGGATGATGCACAACAAAGATAAGGATAGGGAACACCAACTGTGTGTGTGTGTGTGTGTGTGTGTGTGTGTGTGTGTGTGTGTGTGTGTGTGTGTGTGTGTGTGTGTGTGTGTGTGTGTGTGTGTGTGTGTGTGTGTGTGTGTGTGTGTGTGTGTGTGTGTGTGTGTGTGTGTGTGTGCGTGCGTGCGTGCGTGCGTGCGTGCGTGCGTGCGTGCGAGCGAGCGAGCGTAGGTGCATGTTTATGTATAACTAAGTGAACATTGTTAAATAATAAAGTGTAATCCTTATAATTTTGACCTATTTGATTCCGCTGGGAAAATCCGGTTTTCAGCTTCACCCAGCTGATTGCTACCCAAGTGGTCAGGCTTAAGTGCATAGGGGTTATAAGTGTCTTGCTCAGGGACACCTCAATACATTGCCGGAGACGGGAATTGAACATGGCTGGGACCTTTAGTTTCCCAGGCGGGCCCTCTCTATACCCATTCAGCAATGTTCTTCAAGCTGTCTGCACTCACTGTGGAAAATAGGATGATATGGAAAATAGTGTCCAGCTAGACTTGACAGATGAAGGGAGGAAAGAAAGTGCAGTATAAAAGTTTGGATGAAAGAGGGAGAGAAAAGGTCAGAAAAAGGTTGAGGGTTTTTATTCAAGCCTCAGATAGCCATGGCAACAGTCAAAATTAGGACTCAAGTAAAAAGAGAAGGAAAAACTTTTTTTTAACCCATTTAGACATTAGGCCGATTCTACAAAATGTCTTCTAAATCCCAACAGTTTTTTGAAAAAAACTTGCTATATCAGTGGTTCTCAAACTTTTTCACGTCAAGGACCCCCAAAATTATATGTATTTGGCCGCGGACCCCCATCTCAAAATATGTTGTTCCAGGGACCCCCAGAAGCAAAGATTTGAGTTACAAATGTTCGCTTTAAAAATATATATATTCAAAGATTTGCACTAATTTTCACGATTTTTCAAAAATAGCAGATCTACAAGCTCGAGCTATGAGCTTGTATATCTGCTATTTTTGAATATCCAAAGCAATCTAAAAATGTGTCAGGTGCGTTCCTGGTCTTAATGGGTTAAGGTGGGACCCAAATGAGGAAAGAAGAAGAAGAAAAAAACAGTGACCCAGGTGCACCTCTGAATCTCCAATCAAGTGTTAAATTGGATTGAGATATGGTGGTCTAGGAGGCCAAGGTAAAGGAGGCGGGGGGTCACTCATTTTCACGCTCATAAAAGCGTCTCAGCAGCCACTCATGCAAGTGTTGGAAGGTCTGGAGGAGACCTGTCCCATTAAGACCTTAGGATGAAGGTGATTAGAATGAATGAATCCTACCTTATACTTTCTGTCTCAGGGTTTGACACGTCCACAACCTTGCCAGGAAGATTTAATATTTAATATCCTCAAAGAGAAACTTTTTCTCTCTCTTCATGATGGCGAGAGTTAATTGCAACAATGTCTGAGGTACGATAAAGATGGCAGTGGTCGTCTGGTGTCCAGTCCGGTGTGCTATGCCTGCTTCATGTAACATTGACATTGTCAACCAGACATCAGGGCCCACTTGAACATCTCATAAATCATAAATAATCATCATAAATCATAAAAAAGATCATACATTTTTATTTATTGTCAATCAGTGGATTGTGTTCCACGTAATAACACAATGTTTGCCAATTATTATGCGGGCCCACTTGCGATACCCTCAGCCCGGGCCCATGTGCTGTGACTGCACCAATATGAGGGGTGTTTTCACAGCAAATGTTTAAGTAATAGTAATAATAATACATTTGATTTGTCACCAATCTCAAAAGTGCTACATGGCATAAAAAAAGTCAAGAAAATAAAAAAGTATACATCTAGTTACTGCCTACGACAACATTTCCACTGGGACCCAAATACATTACAGAGAGAGAGAGAGAGGGGGAGAGAGGGAAGGGAGAGAGAGAGGGGAGAGAGAGAGAGAGAGAGAGAGAGAGGGAGAGAGGGAGAGGGAGAGAGAGGGGGAGAGAGAGAGAGAGAGAGAGAGAGAGATAGAGAGAGGGAGAGAGAGGGGAGAGAGAGAGAGGGAGAGAGAGAGAGAGAGAGAGAGAGAGAGAGAGAGGGAGACAGAGAGGGGGAGAGAGAGAGAGAGAGAGAGAGAGGGGGGGACAATACAGCACCATGGACAGTGACACAGTGGGCTGGGCTTACTACTCGACAATAAGATAAAACCCCTGCATCCTTATTCTGGTGAAAACTTTTCGCAGGAAAATAGCAGTTCTACAAGCTTACAACAGGCTGCAACAATCTGCTATTTTCAGCGAGGATATTTAATGCAGAGCGCAAAACAGAAAAGTCATTAGCATAGAGCCCAGAGAGACTCCCGTCAACCATATACAGGGGTTTAAGTAGTTAATAAATATCCGGTTTATTGCGGGACAATGCGGGAATACGGGACCGCCCATTCCTACCATTCCCACCAACAGCAATAAAGTCAAATAAAAACCTTATGTGAGATTTGCGTTGGGTCCCGTGTAGTACATTTACTCACGTACTCACGTACTGCATTTAAGTATAATTTTGAGGTATTTTTTACTTGAATGGAGTATTTCCAATTGTTAGTACTTCTACTCCACTACATCTCAGAGGCAAATATTGTACTTTTAATGCACTACAATTATTTGAAAACTTAGTTACTAGTTACTTTGTAGATTTTGATTATTATCACAAAACATACAGCAACCACTTCAGCCCTACACTATATATATTTCGGCCATTTGAAAATTGCCGATCTACAAGCTCACAATGCGTAAAGATGCAACGCATTGTGAGCTTGTAGATCGGCTGTTTAAAAAAAAAAAACATACATTTGAAAACTTATGAAATGGGACATTCTGGATAATGAGTTTACTTTTGGTACTTTAAGTACATTTTGATGCCAATACTTTTGTACTTTTACTCAAGTACATTTTGAATTCCAGACTTTTACTTGTAACAGTTCACATTGCAATATTGATACTTTTACTTAAGTAAAACATTTGAGTACTTTTTCCACCACTGGTCCCATGGGACTTCCCGGATCCCGCTCCCCCGATGGCACAGCTCTATAGTCTGATTCACAACAGATATTGTTGTGCTAATGATGCCGGCGCAAACAAGACCTGTAAAATGTCACAGCTGAGTGCAATTTGCCCTTGCCCTTAAGGCAAATTGCGCTCGGCTGCAAATTTGTATCTGATTGCAATTTATCCATGTGTCAAACTCTAAACGGAGGCTTTGCGGCTGTTTATTCATGTGGTGATGATGCATGACTGTCACCGAGGTGGATTCTGTGGAGCCGGTGCAGAGGAGGCATCATGTAGACCAGGGGTCTTCAACAGGGTGTCGGGGACCCCTAGGGGGTCCTCAGAGTTACTACAGGGGGTCCGCCAAATCTTTTTCTGATATGATATATATATTTTTTACCTTAACCACTTGAACCCTAGCATCCCATTTCTGAGGAGAACTTTAGCCAAAAATAGCAGATCTACAAGCTCACAACGCCTCGCGCTGCGAGGCGTTGTGAGCTTGTAGATCGGCTATTTTTGGCAAAGAGGTATAGGTGTAGAGGGAAAAAGAGCAGACCAAGTAAACAAAAAAAAAGTTTATCTGAAACGCAATTTTATACAATAGAGGGGGTCCCTGCTTCATCTCTCTCTCAGCTAGGGGGTCCTTGGCCTGAGAAGGTTGAAGACCCCTGATGTAGACCAGTGTTTCCCCCCAAACACTGGATCTATGTGTGGGTCACGGACCCATTTTTAATGGATCACAAGTGATTTTTTTTTTCTACATTTACTAAAATTGTTGTTATTTTTATTAAGATTTTCAAAATGTAAAAGAAAATCCTTTAATTTTCAGAAATTAAATAGAAATTTCAAATATTATTTATTCAACAGAATTTCATAAATAAATAAAATAAAAACAAATCTAAGAAATTCCATGTATATGAAAAAAGCTGATCTACAAGCATCTGAATCGCGACCCGTTGTGAGCTTGTAGATCGACTATTTTCACTAGTTTAGGTCCCCCTTTTGGGTCTCGAGCTAAACAGTTTGGGAACCACTAATGTAGGCCTAACAAAAGCTAAATCCTAAATATGGGCAACGCCAGTGTAGCAATCAAAAGGCTAAATGTTATTAGAGCCAATGGACTAAAACATCAGCAAGTTGATGCTCACTTGTCAGAAAATAATGTTTTACACGGCCTACACTGCTGGTTGAGCAGAGTAGCTATTCTGGAACAAATGTGTTGAATATGTGTTTAACAATGGTGATTCTACTAAACTATATGATACAGTACATGCACAGTAATAAGTGTATTTGTGTGTGTGTGTGTGTGTGTGTGTGTGTGTGTGTGTGTGTGTGTGTGTGTGTGTGTGTGTGTAAACAGGCAGAAAGTGTTTGAGGATATCCAGCGTCTCCTAAATCCTGATGACATCATCAACGAGGTAGTCTTTGACCTGGAGGATCCCAGGTAGATACACACACACACACACGCGCACACACACACACACACACACACACACACACACACACACACACACACACACACACACACACACACACACACACACACACACACACACACACACACACATCGGTACACATTATCTCTGGGGTCATGTGATCAAGATGTATCAGTCAGATTCTTTAGATTCCATTCCAGTTGGCTATGATCACCTTCAAAAGTTTGCGGGCCCAGGGTAGGCAACCCGGCCTGGCGGAGACCTGCACTCAGAGGAGCGCACTTTTCTACTTTTCAATCATATTATTACTGATGTTTCTTCATATCCTTCTTCATACTCTTTTCCAACATAGCTGTGAATGGGTATTAAAGTGATGTTAAAAAATGTCTTATATCGAACTTGTTGAGGCCTGCAGAAGCACTGGAAATGTCAAAGAAATTATGTTGAATGGATTCACATAGTTTCTCTATTTCTCCCTCACAATCTGTCTGTCTGTCTTGTCCGTCTGTCTTAGTCCTCAGTGTTCATCTGAGAGGTCAAACTCCTTGAAGTTCTTCTCTAAGTTTGAGTGTGGGAATCTGAGGAAAGCTGTCCAGGTCCGCAGGTACTGTATGGACAACAACTCTTGCTCGCTTTTGCAACTTCTTTTTATTGATCTTTTTTAACATCTGACACTTTTACTTGCTCTTTCATGCACTCTCTCTCTCACGCTGCATCTGCACCAGACTTTTCAAAGCGACACGCACACACGCACGCACTTTTAGTCGGGGCTCGCATATCCGCGCGCCTGGTGTAGCCCGTATCATTGATATCAATTGGATCTTTCCAAACATGCTGTACGGGCGCAGTAAATTCCACGAATACGCGCGCTTTGAAAAGTCTGGTGTAGTCCACACACACACACACTCACACACACACACACACACACACACACACACACACACACACACACGCACACACGCACACACACAAACAAACAAACAATCAGTATAACAGTACATACAGTAAGTAACAACAGTCTCTCCTCTCGTCTCCAGGAATGAGTATGACCTCATATTGAATGCGGATGCTAATTGCTCCCAGCACACCCAGTGGTTCTACTTTGAGGTCAGCAACATGGTGGCCGGTGTTCCGTATCGCTTCAACGTCATCAACTGTGAGAAGACCAACAGTCAGTTCAACTACGGTGAGACGAGAAAAAATACTCTTACCTTTGAATACTTTAACCACATTAACCCTTGGATGCATGTCATTATAGGTGAACATTATATGATTTCTAACATTCACAACACATTGCAAGCTTGTAGAGTTAAAATGCAGGCATTTAGAAGACACTCTTATCCAGAGCGACTTACAAGTGCGAGATGGGAATAAGCGTTGTAACCAAACGACAGGGTAACTATAGTGCAAAGAGCACAATGCAATGCTCACCAGGTAAACATCAAACCTAGTCTGTCTAAACAACATGCTATCTAAATAATAGGGTTGTCCGATATTGGCTTTTTTACCGATAACCGATATACCGATATTGTCCAACTCTTAATTACCGATACCGATATCAACCGATACCGATATATGCGGGGATTATTGTGATTAGGGTAAGCTCAAATTTCATATCACACACACCATATACAGTAAGAACTCCTGTAACTTATTTTTAAAGCAAAAATAAAAAAAAAAAAAAAAAAAAAATTTTTTTTTTTTCAAAAACCGATACCGATATTTTCCCGATATCAATTTTTATGCTAATATCGGCCGATAATATCGGGAGGCCGATAAAATCGGACATCCCTACTAAATAACATTCTTAACATTTGTGGTCAACAAAGCCCACGGACAGCACCTTTAACCCATTAAGACCTGAGGCCAATTACATTACAGTCATTTAGCAGACGCTTTTATCCAAAGCGACTTAGAATAGTTGCTTTGCGATTTGCAATAAATATTAGCAGTTTTCTGACAAAACTTATGTTCCAGGGACCCCCAGAAGCAAATGTTTTAGTTAAAAATATTGTTTAAAAAATATATATGTATTCAAAGATTTGCAAACATTTTCACGACTTTTCAAAAATAGCAGATCTACAAGCTCGTAGCGCGGCACGAAGTGGCGCGCTACGAGCTTGTATATCTGCTATTTTTTAATAGCCAAAGTATGCTATGCTTTCCCGGTTTCAATGGGTTAAGTGGTTAAAGGATCATACCGGTGGTCTGGACATGTTTAGCCCATTGACTGTGACTCACGGTATTCGTGACATTTCTGCTGACTGTTTTCCAAAGCATCGTCGTTTTTTTTTTTATTGTCAAAAGGAAGCCATTGGATCCCATTCACTTGGAACTTGCTTGAGATAGGTATAATCCAGCACAGTATAATCGTGCTGTTTTCGTTGTTGTAATGTGTATGAATCAATTTTAAAGCGTGGATTGATTTGAATTAGGTCTACTGTAGCAGAAAATAGCCACTGGAGAAATTGATAGATTCATGATTCAATGAAATTCGAGCTTCTATGACGCCTTAATCGCGCAATGATGTTTAGCCAACGTTGACTCAATAAGGAATGTCTTATTGACTATGAAGAAAATGCTAACAGTTGCTATCTATCTTAAAAGCGTTATGAAAAAAATACAGCTGATGGACCGTGGACGTTTTCATTGACAATTTCTCACCAGCTTAGGTGAACAAGCCTCTAGCTAACTGGATCAGGTCAGGGTCAAGTTGTTAAAGTGGTTCCCTTTCCCCAAACGTTTTTGTGCACCATCCAATAATTCTACAAATGTGTATGTAATTTCACATTTTTCAAAACAGTCAGTGGAAGGTAAGCACTTCCACGTAGTCCATAAGACTCAAAGTAAATGCAAACGATAGCTTACAGTATCTAGGCTACTTTGCTCTAACATGAAATTAGAATGCAGGCACAACTTACAAGCAACAAGGTACGAGACAAGAGAGACAGGTGGAGCTGCAAGCTATATGAGGCAGTGGGTTAGTGATTATTAACTTTGGATGTTTATGCTTTAGTTTTAAGGCCCTTGCACACATGAGTCAATGCAATTATTGTGTTGGTCAGTCAGTCAGTTTTTTTTTTTTTAGATTAACAGGGCTCCCACTATGGATAGTGTTTATTTGTGTAGCTTGTGCTGGCCTCGTTTATTTGGGGAGATGCATGTATATACCAGGTTCTACACTCCATATCCTTCACAGCCCAGCTGTGCTCTCTCATGACGGTACTTTCCAGGGGGGCAGCAGGTGTGCATCGTGTGTCTGATCTTGGCACGCATTCTGTATGTCAAGACCAGCCTTATAGGAAGAATGTGTGCACATCCAGCAGGTGCAACTGGCTTCTGGTTCCCTTTTTATTTCATTAATTTGACTTAGGTTTATGTGTGCAGAAGTAGTTTTAGTTAGTTTGTGTTTGTTTTCTTTTTTAGTTTCAGTTTTCTTTGTGACTTTTCCAAAGAATGCCTTGATTTATAGAACCTAAGAGAAAAAGGTAGGATAATAGAATGCATATATATAGGCTATTAACCTGTGATTGTGGAAAGATTGCGACAAAAACAAAAGCTGATAAGATTAGGCTATCCTCCCGACTATATTTTGTGAAACGAGTTGGATCTTTCACTCCACTGCCCTCGCTGGACCAATGCATTTGAATGGAGAGAACAGACGGGGGTTTGCTCATCTGATGGGCTGTGAAGTGCCTTTATCTGCTGGCTATTGTTTTCCTACAGCAGGTCACGGAGAATATTCCATAATTTTTCAAAGTAAAATCACTGCTTTCGCTGGCAAGGGGACGGTAGACGGATGCATTAATGAATGAATTCCTGGCAGTCAAAGAGTTAAAGATGCAATCTGTAAGTTTCATGTCCCGAGATTTGAACCCATATGTGTCTCCTGCTTGAGAGACCTAGCCTGGCGTAGCCGACTATATCACTGCGTTGATATGAGTCTGGTGCTTCCATGAGGACGTTTTTTTTCCCAAGGGGCGGGATCAAAACAATGGCCCTCGACGCAATTGGTTAGACCTACAACCAACTACCAATTACAGTCTTCCATATTCGAATACTGGGCCCTGATTGGTTACCCATGTCTTCTGGAGCAGGAAATGAATTCTCTATGGAGCGGTGCCAGACCCAAATCGCAGAGTGCAATTTTTTTTTGCACTCGCAGATTCATCTGGTCCCAGGCTATGAAAGACCAACATCTGTCGCTCCAATTCAAGACAGAATCCCTTCTTAGGGCGGCCATAGCTGAGTGGTTAGTGAGCCCGCCTAGGGAGCCAAAGGCCCTGGTTGCCCCAGGTTCGATTCCAGGCCAGGCCAGCATATGTGTCGATGAAATGAAATTTGTCCCTGAGCAAGACTCTTAACCCCTAATTGCTCACAGGTTCTCATTGGAAACAAGACCGCAAGGACTTTCATGAACGACCTGTTAAAAGGAATTATCCTTATCCTTTTGACCGGGGCAGATATTGCGCTCATGACCACAATTTTGAAGTTATCAGCATTTCATTGAAAAGATGGAAATGTGTCCGATCTATTTGCAATCTGTTCGTTGTAGGTGTGGGTGGGTGTGTGTGTGCTGAGAACAAACATTATTTCTTTACAAAGGAAAGGGAGGGATGGCCATAATGAGAAGGAGAGAGAGAGAGATATAAGCAAGACGGCTGACATGGCAGCAAATTAAAGTCATTAACTATAAGAAGAGCAACAATCAGGTCAGCCGAGAGGGAGGGAGGGAGGGAGGGAGGGGGAGAGAGAGAGAGAGAGAGAGAGAGAGAGAGAGAGAGAGAGAGAGAGAGAGAGAGAGAGAGAGAGAGAGAGAGAGAGAGAGAGAGAGAGAGAGAGAGAGAGAGAGAGAGAGAGAGAGAGAGAGAGAGAGAGAGAGAGAGAGAGAGAGAGAGAGAGAGAGAGATGATGAGACATTACAGTATGGCTAAAAGCTGACTTAAATGACATACACATTCATGTGTTTGTATGTTGAGCACACACACACACACACACACACACACACACACACACACACACACACACACACACACACAGGGCTTTCACAGAACGTCCCGTGCTCCAGTAAATAGCTCTTTTCTCCAGGAAATTGGTCTCATCCGAGAGGAGAGCAAACACAAAGGGAGGCGTATACTCCTCCTGTATGCGTCCTATTAGAATGAACATGTATTCTCCTCTGAAAGATAGTTATCTTCTGATTCTCTAGGAAATGATCTCACCACAGAATCTTTGGTTGTTTTGATTTGATTTGGATTTAGTCCAGTGCGCCCCTTGGACCAAATGGACCTGTATTAAGGTTCCATAATTGAACCATTGTGTGGTAGACATACAGTACTTCTGTATGTGGTCGTCTGCAAATACGTCTTTAACCCAATGAGACCTGAAGCCGATTCCGACATGTCTCCTAAATCTCAACAGCATTCTGAAAAAACGTATGTTTCTATATCAGTGGTGCTCAATCTTTTTCATGTGAAGGACCCCCAAAATTATATGTATTTGGACGCGGACCCCCATCAAAATATTTTGTTCCAGGGCAGCACTCTGTGCCGCGCTACGAGCTTGTATATTTGCTATTTTTGAATAGCCTAAAGTGTAAAATAATGCTTTTTAGCTCAAATCTAAAAATGACACAGTTCCAGGTCTTAATGTGTTAAGGTTCCATAATTGAACCATTGTGTGGTAGTCTGTATGTGGTCGTCTGCAAATACGTCTTTAACGACAGGAACCTTATTATAGGCATGGCATACAGTATAGGCAAACATATGCCCAAAAATAGTAGATATACAAGCTCACAATGCGTTGGAATATATTTGCATTGTATTTGCTAGTGCTTGATTTAAAATGGTTTTAGCCCTTAAAAGTTTTCATTGACTGTATTTGTTATGTATGTCTCTGTTCTCTGCTTCATGTGAGAGGACCACCATGGAAAGAAGTCTGTTTTTTTTAACCCTTAATTGTTTGATGCTTTCGAGAAATTAAATCGGTGTGCCTGTGCGTGTCTGTCTGTGTGTGTGTTTGTTGCAGGCATGCAGCCTGTGCTGTACTCGGTGAGGGAAGCCCTGGAAGGCCGACCTCACTGGAAGAGGACTGGAACGGAGATCTGCTATTACAGGTACTGTACATAATGAAGGAGATCTGCTATTACAGGTACATAATGAAGGAGATCTGCTATTACAGGTACATAATGAAAGAGATCTGCTATTACAGGTACATATTACATAATGAAGGGCTCCACTGAGGATGTCGGCTTTTCATGTCATAAGAAAAATCCACAAAAAAAAGCTTGGAATTCAAGTTCACTGCACATTTATGAACATGAGTCCTGAACAGGCTATGCTATGTCACCCGTTAACCACATGAACCCTACCCTAGCATCCCTATTTTGAGGCAGACATTATGTGAAAATAGCTGATCTGCAAGCTCACGACACACTGTGTGAGCTTATAGATTGGCTAGTTTCTATTTTAGTTTCGCCAAAGAGATTAGGTGTAGAGGGAGGAAAAAGGAGGGGGTCTAGTGTAGACTCCTGTGGAACCCCGGTAAATTAAGTATGTAGGTTGTGGTTAAGATTAAAATATTTCTATTGTAGTTGAAGCTCTATGCAGAAACAATGTAAACCTGACTTTTTCTTTGGACTGGGACTTTTAAATTCCAGGTGTTTCGTTCCATGTTTTAATCTGATCTGACTCCTCCTATCGTCTCACCCAGAAACCACTTCTGTGCGGCCCGGGGCAAGAAGAGACCAACGTTTTACACTTTGACCTTCACCGTGACCTTCAGACACGTCGATGACGTCTGCTATCTGGCCTACCACTATCCTTACACATACTCTGCATTACAGGTACCTGTCTGTCTGTCTGTCTGTCTGTCTGTCTGTCTGTCTGTCTGTCTGTCTGTCTGTCTGCCTGTCTGCCTGTCTGTCTGTCTGTCTTTAATTTCTTATGAAAGTAGAGGATCAGAGATATAAAAAAAGAGGCATCACTTGCTCAGATTGACCCAACAGATGTACCGTAGAACTACAGCCTGTCTGTCCGGCTTAGGGGATCTACTACTAAATAGCCAATTACAATGCTCCAATCCCTCCGGCTTATGGCATACAGGAATTAGATGAACACAGAACATATATATTCATCAATGTGATGACACCCCAACAGCCCCAAATCACAAGACACACGCGCACGCACGCACGCACGCACGCACACACACACACACACACACACACACACACACACACACACACACACACACACAGGACTGAGGTCTCATTCCTGAAACTTTGCTGACATGGTTCTGCCACCTCTCAGATAAAGCTGTGTACAGTACATCTCATCCATCCATGCCATTACTTTACAGTTTCAGTGTCATTTTCACACGCACGCACACACGCACCCACACACGCACGTGCACACGGGCGCGCACACGCAAATGCAGCTGGTTGCATTGTGAAGGGATAGAACGTCTTCTGCGTAAAATAGGCCGTGGAAACAAAGAATACTTTTGTTTATCACATTACTTATTTCTACAATAAGCATTTCTTGAACTAAAGTTCGCATTTGTCAGGTTCGGGGCACAAAACTCAATTTTGCTGTGTTATTTCAGAGCTACTTTCCTTTTGCTTGCACACAGAAATTGAAGTTTAAAAACTATATGAGTCACGGAAATATAGGGGGAAAAAAATGGTTGTATCCTGCAGGCCTGGGAATTAAGGGTATGAGCTTGCTGCAACGGAGGTCACGAAGCACTTATTGAGCTGCTATTGGATGCAAATGTAATAGTTTTGGCTACAATGGGACAAGGCAGCGGACATTAATGTGGCTCCCCCAGGGGTCTCATATATATATATATATAAAACAGTGCAGCGATTCCATACTGAATGTTTATGTATGCAGGAAAATGTAATCATGTGGATCACGGGATCCACATGGGAACAGCCTTGGCTCACAATGTGGATCTCTGGGTTCATGTGGTCTTTGTTTGTTGATAACTTTGTCTGCCAAGCTGGTCTATACATAGATATATATAAAGGCTAGATGGCTCAAGGGGGCGGCGCAAGCGTAGCTCAACCGCGGCCATCTTGCGACGGTCACTCATAACATTATGTCTATGGTGCATATACTTTGAAATAACCATAGCGTGCTCAATTTTCATCCGATTTTCAAACAGTTTGGTGTTTTGTAAACACCAAAGACGTAGTTGTGATATTGCATACTTATAATTATAATCATGTTTTTTTTTTTATACAATAATATCATAACTACATCTTTGGTGTTTACAAAACACCAAACCGTTTGAAAATCGGATGAAAACTGAGCACGCTATGGTTGTTTCAAAGTATATGCACCATAGACATAATGTTATGAATGACCGTCCCAAGATGGCCGCCATGTGGCGACGTCGTACTCCATTGGCCAGCAGCGCGGGTGAGTCATCTAGCCTTTATATATATCTATGGGTCTATATACAAACAACAGTACACACAATACACACATTAGGCTACACATCCCCTCAGTCACTTACACACGCACACGCACACACGCGCACGCACGCACGCACACACACACACACACACACACACACACACACACACACACACACACACACACACACACACACACACACACACACACACACACACACACTAAGACCCAAAAGAGAAGTTTGATGTCTCCACGGGTCCCAAACTTGTGAAAATAGCCGATCTACAAGCTCACAATGTGTCGCATCGCAAATGTCTTAGATTTTGTTTCTTTATTTAATAAATTCTTAGAAAAAACGTCTATATTGTTTTTAATGAAAATGTGTCATATTTTTGGGAAATATTTTTGAAATCATATTTTAAATGTAGGGAACCAAAAGGGGATATTTACCTGTGACCCATAAAGATTGGTCTCTCTCTCTCTCTCTCTCTCTCTCTCTCTCTCTCTCTCTCCAGTCTCATCTAATGGTGCTCCATCGTTCGGTGGACCCCTCCAAAGTGTTCTTCAGGCAGCAGGTCCTGTGTCAGACCCTGTCTGGGAACCCCTGTCCCCTGGTCACCATCACTGCTTCTCCTGCCACCAGGGGCATGAGAGACCTGCACCAACTCCGTAAGTCTGCGTGCTCACGCGTACGTGTGTGTGTGTGTAGGGGCGTCACGGCCATTCACTGTGCGTACGACACGACACTCTCACTCTCATGGATCCGCGATTTCATACCCCCCACTTTTTGGAAAGAAAAAAAAAAGATATATCTTTTTTTTAAATAATAAATCGGTAAAATCAGGCAAAAATATGAATTAAATAACCTAACCCTAACCCTAAAACCGAAATAAAGTAACCAAAACACCGGAAAAAAACGTAACAAAATCCGCCCAAAAAACGCACATTTTTGAAAATTCAAAATTTGTTTACATTTGACAGTTACAAATGTTCCCTTGAAAAAAAATGATATTCAAAGATTTGCACACATTTTCACGATTTTTCAAAAATAGCAGATCTACAAGCTCATAGCGCGGCACTCGGTGCTGCGCTATGAGCTTGTATATCTGCAATTTTTGAATAGCCAAAGTATAAAATAAGGGGTATAGTCCACCGAAAGTCCATCTCCCCCACCTTCTGAGAGCCTGTGACGTCCCTGTGTGTGTGTGTGTGTGTGTGTGTGTGTGTGTGTGTGTGTGTGTGTGCGCGTACGCGTATGTGTAGTATGTGAAGTGCTCACTCTTCAAGCTGTAAATGAGAGGATGTTTGTGAAGCATCCCAGCAATAAAGATGAAAGCGTAAGAGAGAGAGAGAGATCTTACTTATTGAGGCTTAGAGCTACATGTGTAATGAATGTATGTACGACTCAGATGATGAACGTGTGCACCAGGCTCTGCTCTATAACATGTCTGCAGTAATATCACATATTCATCATATTTACACTAATGCCAGTGAGCTCTGCTCTAAGGCCATACTTTATGTCCATCCCTGTAGCTTTTTAGAGACCACATTATACAGTGGCAATAGCTACTGCGAACAGGGTTGCCAGATCTGCTTATTATAATTTCCCCGCAAGATTTTATTTGAAACTAGCCGATCTGCAAGCTCACAACGCGTCGCATCGCGACGCGTTGTGAGCTTGTAGATCTGCTATTTTCAAATAGCTGATGTATATGTATAAGTGCTCATTTCGCCCATAGTCGCTTCTTTTAGGGTGGTTTTCCTAGACATGGTTGCTTGTTTCTCTCACAGAATCTGGCAACACTGACTGCCACGTTCCCTAAAAAATGCACACGGTCTCGAAAAGTTGATTCTTTATTTGAAGGAAAGCAGCCCCAACAGTTTTTGTTTGTGTGATGATTGAGTGAGAACAGACAGACAGACAGACGCTTGGACATACGGATGGATGGACGGACGGACGGATAGAAGGACCGTCCGTATATTTACGGAGGAAACAATCACTTAATGGGAAATAGTCTGTATAAGCCTCCCTGCCAGAGACGTGGAGATATATCTCATACTTTGTTTGTTTTTTCCGTACTTAATTGAAACCCAGTGATCCTTGGCAATCAGAAATATGAAGGAATAATTTGTCTGGGAGAAAACCATATGAGATTCACTATGCCGTATCAGCATTAACATAATTAGCCCGTTAGCCCCGGGAAAGCATCTGTGTCATTTAATTTTTTTTGCGTTGCCTGTTAAAAAATAGGAGATCTACAAGCTCATAGCGCGGCACCGAGTGCCGCGCTATGAGCTTGTAAATCTGCTACTTTTTTTAAATCGTGAAAATTTGTGCAAATCTTTGAATACATGTAATTTTAAAGCAAACATTTTCAACTCAAATCTTTGCTTCTGGGGTTCCCTGGAACAAAACATTTTGAGATGGGGATCCGCGGCCAAATACATAATAAAAATGTTTTCTAAATCCTAACAGTATGTTACTATATCAGTGATGTTCCAAATTTTCCATGTGAAGGACCCCCAAAATGATATGTATTTGGCCGTTATTTGAGGTACTGTTTCTCATGAGTTGCTTGCAGTCGTATCAGTATGAGGAAGGAGAAGAGGAGGGCTCGAACCTCGATGAAATGAGTGTTTTTTTCAGACAAGCAAGAGAGAGATGCCGGAGACCAACATCTCAAAATATGTTTCAAATCTTGAAAGTGTGAGAACTAGTGATTTAGAAGGCTCAGGTCTTAATGGGTTAGAGTGTCAGTCTCCTGTGGTGGGTGGCTCGCTTCTCCAACACAATTTGATCTCCTTTTTCGGGAGCTTCTAAATTATCACATTAGTTTAATTAGTCAATATTAAAGTCACACTTTCTCAATTAAATAACAGTTATTTTTTGGTGTAAACTTTCACGGGTATTTTTTCCAAAATAACCACATGAATGTGTTTTTTGACAGCTTATCTAAATACTATTTTAGACGCGGAGTGTCTGCCCCCGACACTCATGCCATTACGACGACGCAGGAATCGGAAATGTACCGGAAATGTTTTTATTTATTTGTTTTAACTAGGGCTGGGACTCGATTAAAAAAATTAATCTAATTAATTAGAGGCTTTGTAATTAATTAATCTAAATTAATCGTATTTTAATCGCACATCAATATTTGACCTGAGATCAATGAAAAAAAATGTTTTCAAATGGATTTTGGTAAACGTCTTTAAGTACATGTACTCAAGAACTGTACTTAAGTACAATTTTGAGGTATTTGCACTTGACTCTCGAATACGCCTATTTCCAATTTTTTTATACTTTTACTTCTACTCCAGTAACTCCACTATATCTCAGAGGCAAATATTTTACTTATTTTAAAACTTTAGTTACAAGTTACTTTGTAGATTCCGATTAATATTATAAAACATACAGTAACCATGTGAAAATAGCAGATCTACAAGCACAAGGCATTGTGAGCTTGTAGATCTGCTATTTTCCACCATTGGAGGCTGGTAAAGTGTGTTGTTGTTAGTTGTTTTATAGTCGTTTAATTAATTATTTAAAAAAATCGCGCGCATGTGACCCGCACCGCATCGTGCAAGCCCCCCCCCCCCCCCCCCCCCCCCAAACGGGACAAACGCGCGCGTGGGGGGCGGCATCCATTACAGATTCTGATTTGCCCAGCCAACATTATCAAGCAGGCTATGCGGCACGTCTTCATTCAGTGGCTGCTCTGTTGTTGTGAGAACCACGTCGTTCTCACTTCTCAGACAGCTTCTCAGGCGGACCGATAATACCAGCGCACCAACCTGGTGCGCTGGATAATAGGTCCGTGTGAAACTCGTCCAGTGAGAAACGTTCCGCGGTGAAAAAGTAGGCGCGATTAAAATGCGTTAATTTTTTTAACGCGATAATTTTTTTGTAATTAATTGATCGAAATTAACGTGATAAAGTCCCGGCCCTAGTTTTAACCCATTAAGACCTGGAACTGTGTCATTTTTAGATTTGAGCTAAAAAGAATTATTTTACACTTTGTGCTATTCAAAAATAGCAGATATACAAGCTCATAGCGCGGCACCGAGTGCAGCGCTACGAGCTTGTAGATCTGCTATTTTTGAAAAATCGTGAAAATTTGTGCAAATCTTTGAATATATATATTTTTAAAGCGAACATTTGTAACTCAAATCTTTGCTTCTGGGGGGTCCCTGGAACAAAATATTTTGATGGGGGTCCGCGGCCAAATACATATCATGTTGGGGGTCCTTGACATAAAAAAGATTGAGCACCACTGATATAGAAACATGCGTTTTTCAGAATGCTGTTGAGATTTAGGAGACATGTAGAATCGGCTCCAGGTCTCAATGGGTTAAAGTGAATAAATACAGTTTCTGACATCGTTGTTGTTCCTTTTCCAAAATATCCTCGGTGCAAGGACCCTTCAGCATTCGTTTTGGAGCAGTACTTCCATGTCTTTGTTTCAAATTGAATTCTAATCAGTGCCGTACGGATAGAGCTACCAGTGGTATTGGCAAAAAGACTGCTAAAATAAATGTTACACAGTATGAATTCAAACTTAGTTTAAATTAGGAACAACGTTTTTCACGGACATGTTCCCGATGTAACATTTCTTGTCTCCAATCAGTGAAAAGACTATAAAACCAACTCTTTACTTAAATAAACGCAATTGGAGCCTTCATCGAATGGTCTATTATGTAAAGTGTCTTGAGACAAAGCTTTTTGTGATTTGGCACAATTATAACATTGAAATGAACTGAATTGAAATCCAACTGTCCGGCAGTAACACATTTTGATGGCAGCACTTGGCAACTCCTAGAGACGCAAATGTGTGCAAGTGTGAAGCAGGCTGTTGTGGAAGAATGGCAAGTACTGACTAATCTTGCGTTCCATTGGGTACATGAATTTTCCCCAAATTAACTGGCATCTCTGTTCAAACCGAACATGTTGAATGTGGCCGGGTGTACTTACTGTAGCGGCCAAACAGCTTGATATTGTCATGGAAATGAGCATTGGTTTTGGTGCGACAGCCTCATAAAGTAGATTTGTTAAAATGGCATTGTTTTGCTAAAGATTCATAACGGGACTTGCTGGGAACATTATGCATTTCTGAGGCTGGTAGCTTCTCTCATACAGTGTCTACACCGGTGGTTTTCAACCACTTTTAGTTCCCAAGGCACACCAGTGGGTCATTCAAAACTCAATGTTCAAAATAGGGATGTCAGGTTGAAAGTTATCTTTCTTGTCTGTATATAATTTGCCTCTGAATGGGGAAATAAGTGTGTACTGACACATTAAACAAAAAAAAAAAAAATGAAGATAACACTGTTAACCACTTTAATTAACCCTTGTGTCCCTATTTTTGGGCTTTACGGATCTTCTGGAAAATTATTATCAAAAATAATAGCAAATCTACAAGCTCACAACGTGTCACATTCGTAGGCCACTATAACAATGGGACTCAGTGCCTCCCTGCTTGGCACTCGGCACACACGGTGTAAGTCCCTGTGACATACTAGCGTCATGTCCAGAGGGTGTACTTCAAGCTACAGAGACAGGAGATAGGGCTCGGCAAGGCTTACTTACTTTATATGTAGAAAAGATAGATTATTGATAGATAGATGTCTTTATTTCTGTGTCACGCACCAAAGGTGCCCAGCCCACAGGACACAACATACTGTATAAATCATTGCATCATTGCAAAAAAAACATGATTCCCCGGTTGTACTCTTAAGGTCTCTATTGTATACCTTAACCACTTAAACCCTATATTGGCTAAAAAATAGCCAACAGTTGGCGCTTGTAGATCTGCTATTTTCTGCTAATTCGCCACCCCCCCCAGAATACGGATGCTGGGGTTTAAGTGGTTAAGGCAGGTGCTACGGTGTTTTTTGTTTGTTTTTTTATAGATTTATTTTTGGGCTTTTATGCCTTTATTTTGTATAAGACGGGGAGTGACATGCAGCAAAGGCTGTCGAACCTGGACCGCTACGCCGGCCCAGGCCTGCTATGGTGTTTTTTTAACAGCGATCAAGAATCTCAGACTTTCTCTTACCTTACAGTCCAACGTTGGTTTTCATCGCGATTGCAAATCCCCACTGGAGGCAATATGGCCGCCGTCCACAAGCCTAGACATGTTGCCTGTGGATATGGTATGGTGTGTATAGAGGAAGTGGACTGTGTCTCACCCTCTGCTGCGGTGCTGACGTCCCCTCCAGGGACAGAATTAACCATGAAACCCTCCTAGCTCAGCTGCTCAGCGAGCAGCCGAGTGAGACTATGATAGTACCACCACGTATTATCAGTCCCAGACGTGTGTGTGTGTGTGTGTGTGTGTGTGTGTGTGTGTGTGTGTGTGTGTGTGTGTGTGTGTGTGTGTGTGTGTGTGTGTGTGTGTGTGTGTGTGTGTGTGTGTGTGTGTGTGTGTGTGTGTGTGTGTGTGCTTGTACTACTATACTTGTGAGGGCGAAATGTCCCCACAAATATAGTAGAATTTGAGAAGTAGACATTGTGAGGACAATTGTCCTGGTCCTCACAAGATAAATGGTTGTTTTATGGTGAAAAATGCATCATTCTTTGTGTGTGTGTGTGTTAGGCTTACATTTAGGAAAAGATTCAGGTTAGGGTTTGGATTAGACACAGAAAATCGCAGATCTACAAGCTTATAACTTTTGTGTTAGGATAGAAAAAATAGACACAGATGTATATAATAGCATTCATAAAATTGGCGTCCGAAAATGTTGATGCTCACAAGTATAGTTGTGTGTGGTGTGTGTGTGTGTGTGTGTGTGTGTGTGTGTGTGTGTGTGTGTGTGTGTGTGTGTGTGTGTGTGTGTGTGTGTGTGTGTGTGTGCGTGCGTGCGTGCGTGCGTGCGTATGTGCGCCGTTCCTGCAAGAGAAGGGATTAACAGATAAAACACACGTGCACATACCCACACAGACAAACAACTTGAATCCAAGTGCAACAGAGGCCTCGAGCAGTCACAACTAATCAGTTCCAGTTTCCTTCCTCTGTATGCAAATTACTATGCTAATCAGGTCTAATTACAACCAGCCATGTCACTGGGTTAGAACATGAGCGAGGCTTTACCCGTCAGAGCGGTGTGGTCACGTGAAAACCTCGTAACTTCAGCTTTAATCATATCACTTCAATATGGGGCAACCTTGCTGATTTTCTGCGTAAATCCTACATTGTAAAATCACAACGCTGGAAGAAATACTAAGGTGTTTTACTAGCGGCACTATTTAACTTTTTTGTTGTGAATAAAATGTAATTTTGTCCAATCTGTATGGTAGAGTATGTTAATATATAACGTATATAATTGGGGTGGTTGTATTTAGTCTCCCTGCACTTCTATTGAGACATTTAGATTGTGTCAAAGGTCATGTCTCACCTAGACACAGGATCTGACATGAATTTTGACCTGATGGTCAAGATTCAATTTATCCCCTGAGCAAGCAGGCCGGCTCTATTATCTCAATGGTAAAAACCAGAGCCTTCTATTAGAGAGTTGCGCCAATGAGGGGTCAGAAACAGCGTCGGTCACGTGGTTCATGTAGCTGGAAATAGTGACAAGGAGCCGTCAATGCATTCCATGAACTTCCGGTTTAGGGATTTGTCACTATTCGCCAATGTATGTGTATGTAGAAGACCTGGCCCGAAGAAGTGAACGGAGTTGGCGTAACTCTCTAATAGATGGCACTGGTAAAAACATCAGCACTTGCCCAGTAGACCTGGGGTCAAATCCGGGGTGGAAGAGGAACGTTACATAGTGCTGATTTTAGTAAAAGTAGCCATTCCACAATAGTGTTGTTGAATCAATTACCGCAAAATCATTCTTTAGTGTACTGTTTAGCTGCAAAATGACAGCATGTGTATGTTTATATGGCTGCCTTGTTGAATACGACCACAACCAAGCACCGCGGACAGATTAATTTGATTCAGGTGTGTCCATTTGTCTATTATTGATAGCAGCGGCCATTATTGTGCAATAACAGACCGTGTAATAAACAGTTTTAATTAAATTGTTAAAGGTAGGGTGAATGATATGTTTTGGTTAAAACAAGAAGGTTTTTGTTAAAAGGTTAAAGCACTATATTGTGATAATAATCATTGCTATAGAGTGTTTGTTCAGTAGCAGGGGTCTCTGTGTCTCTCCAGATCTTTAATAAACATTAAAGATGAAAATACATTTTCAGGTGGGTGGCCAATCTTCAGCCAATCAGGAGAAAGTACCCATTTATCAGCTTCAATGTCATAGTGTTCCAGTTCCAATTTTGTCTTCTCATTTCTTTCTGCCATGACTTCCAATGCCACTTGTCGAATCTGTATCCTGTGTGAGTTCTCCCCTCCTGATTGGATAAAATAGGTATCCCTACCTAAAAATGCATTTTCTTTTTTAATCAAGAGCTGGAGGGACGGGGAGACCCCTGTTACCGAACAAACACTCAATGAGTACTATCAGAATATAGAGCAATTTAACACTTATTTTAACAAAAACATATCACTTACCCTATACCTTTAAATTGTCATATGATGAAGCATAAATATATATCAAGTATATATAAGTTGCATTTCTCAAAAGGAAACGCATGTATTCAATTCAGTCTGACCTGAAGAAGGGAAAATAGCACTATATGCTGATAGTAATCATTGCTATCAGTGTCTGTTCAGTGACAGGGGTCTCTTGTCTCTTCAGCTCTTTAGTAAACAGGTCGGAATACCAATTTTTATCCATTCTTCTTCAGCTCTTTAGTAAACAGGTTGGAATACCAATTTTATCCATTCTTCTTCAGCTCTTTAGTAAACAGGTTGGAATTGTATGCAATCAGAAAACACAAACTGGATAAACAAGTGAAATTGGAAGTGACGACGCGAAGAAATGAGTGGACGGAATTGTAACTGGAACACTATAAAATGTAAGCTGAAAAAAGGGGTACTGGCCTGATTGGCTGCAATTGCCAACAGACCTGAAAAAGTATTTTCTGTTTATTAAAGAGCTGGAGAGACAATGAGACCCCAGAATATATAGCTTTGACTTTTTTTTTACGAAAACCGTTGTTTCAACCGAGAAAACACCTACCTTTCACAGACTCCAGCTACGCATGATGCGCCTTTCAATCCCGTTCATATAAAACTAATAATAATAATAAATCTATGCGTGGGCCTCATGGAGTTGGGTTCTTAACATTTGTCGTCTTGCAACATGCAAGGTTTTCTCTCGAGCCGCGTTGACAGATTACTTAAAGCAGCCTGGATTCCCCTTTGCTCCTCTCGTCTCTAATTAAAAAAGCTTCCCATGCAATCACAGCTCGCTCTCTGAACGCTGTTAATTATCAAACATAATCTCATTTAACAGGACAGGCATGGCTTCCAGATAGCTTCCACCGGACTGGGACTCTCTCTCTCTGTCTCTGTCTCTCTCTCTCTCTCTCTCTCTCTCTCTCTCTCTCTCTCTCTCTCTCTCTCTCTCTCTGTGTCAGCTTTCTGTGTGTAGCCTTTCATTCTCCTTTCATGGACCTTATCGCTGTCTCGTCGTTCAATCTCGTTCCGTGTCCGTCTTCTACAGCACGATTTCACCCTTGTATGTTCTCTCTTGTCTTTCTCACGACCATCTTGTCATGGTTTTGTACTGTTAGTCGTTCTCTCTCTCTCTCTCTCTCTCTCTCTCTCTCTCTCTCTCTCTCTCTCGATTGCTCTTATGTCCCTCAGTCAGTTATGGTCTTTATCTTCATTTGTTCCTCTGTTCTTCATCCTGTGCCTTCTTATTCTCTCTTTACCGCCGGCCTCCTTCCCTCCGATCTGGTTCCAAAACAAATTTATATCCATTACTGACACCTTGATTACTTGAATGTCATGGAAGGATTCAGTGTTTATCACCTGTGTCACTCGGTCACGCGCATTAGAATGGGAGCGTGTTCTTCTGTGTCGTACGTGACTTGACCCGCTCTCTGTCGCTCTACTGAGAAGCCAAGGTTCTAAGAACCGTCACGACTTCTGGGTGGAAACCTTGTATGTCCGACGCTGTTGCTTTCCAGGAAAATGTTAAAAAGAACCTTGTAAGGCAAGACAGTTTTATTTGGATGGCACGTTTCAACAACAAGGCAATTCAATGTGCTTTACTCGGAACATCAAGCAAAGGAAACGCAATTATACAATGACATTTATATAGAATAATATTACTATGACTTTTTACAGGGGCCAGTTCCGAATTGTAGCCACCTGTAAGTGGTTTTGAAGGAGAGTAAGGATTCATTTCATTTTATAACTGTTGGTAGGGCGTTCCACATTTTTGTGGCATAGAAGTAGAACGAATTTAATCCCTTGCAAACATGTATTTACATAATACAGATATACCTCCTGGTGTAGTACACTGATCTCAGGCACACCAGAAGTTTTGGGTGATTGATTTTCCTGATTGAAATTGTTGTTGACTCTCATGTAGACAGCAAAGATGAAAATCACAAGATTGCATTGATCAACACAGCAAACAAAAAAAAAAGAAGTATAATAACTACGAATGGTTTTAGCCTGCTTTATTAGAGGGGGCTGGAAGAAATAATGGGTGGGCAGTGGATCATATAGCCTGAAGGTTGCCGGTTCCAATCCCTGGCCAGATAGTGCAACAATGTGGCGACATCACAGCAGCTGGAGGGTTGTCAGAGAGAAGACCAGATGCCAGCTCCTGCCATTGTGCCTGAGGGGTCAATTGGCAGACACACAGCGTATTTATGGCAGAGTGTTTGTTTGTGTGTGAGGTATTGGGATGGGTTCAATACGAGAGATCACAATCAGAATACATTTTATTGTCTCATCACAGGCTTACAGGTGTTATATTATTACAGGTGAAATATTTTGTTGTAGTTTTTGTGAGAGGAGAGAGGATACAAGTGGAGCAGGAGAGAAAAGAGAAACAGGATAGAAACAAGTCAAACAATTTAATCAAAAGATATATAGAATGTGCAGTATAGCAGGTATACAGTACTGTGCATGGTGTTTATATTAGCATCATATGCAGGTGTGCATGTTCGTTAGAACAGTGGTTCTCAAACCTTTTCATGTCAAGGACCCCCATTTTAAAATATATATGCCAAGGACCCCCATAAGATAATTATTTTACGGCTCTAAAGACCCCCAGTTTGACACGCATAAGACCACGGACCCCCATTTAATCGCATTTCTATCTCTAGGACCCCAATTTATATTGTAAAATCAATGTTAATTTGGAACCAAATGGAACCAAAATGTGTACACTCTCTGAGTTACAGACCCATAAGGGTCAATTTGGTTCCGAACTATGTATCATTTAGCTGGGGACCCCCTGTAACTGCCTCATGGACCCCTGGGGGTCCCCGGACCCCACTTTGAGAACCAATGCTTTCGAATATTAGCATCATATGCAGTAGCAGCAGGTGCAGTGTTCAGTGTCCGGAAGGTGCAGTTCACTAAAACCGTTCAGGAAAGGTAAAACTGTAGTTCCGTTAATTCCGTTTAAGGAAGTATGGACGTAATCTACACGGGGGATAAGGTAATCCAGCATAAAGGAGACTAGACGGACACAGTGTAGCAGGCCTTGTTCAACTGGTCTGGAGTTGAAACTTTTTTTCAGAAATCGGACGTGGTTGTTGTTTCCCCATAGTTTCCCCCCCTTTTCTCTCAGCTTTTCCAACCCTGACAGAGAGAGGTTATAGGCCTATAGCAGAAATGGAAGTGACTCACATGGCTGACACACATTATAACACCTCTACCGGCTGAATATAAAATGTGGCATTGGAGCTCGGCACTCAGGGCCCTATGGAATGCATCATCGATGATCCTTGTGGCTACTCACTTGATGATACATAATTATTTTCATCTTTCCGGCAGTGCCACGTACGTGTCTCTCCAGTCATTCTCCAGGAGCCTTATATAACACCACGCAGTGGTGGAAAAAGTACTCGAATGTTTGACTTGAGTAAAAGTATCAATACTGCAATGTAGAAGTACTCTGTTAACAAGTAAAAGTCCGGAATTTACTTGAGTATAAGTACAAAAGTATTGGTATCAAAATGTTCTTAAAGTACCAAAAGTAAAAGTAAAAGTACTAAAATGTTTGAAAATAGCAGATCTACAAGCTCACAACATGTCACATCGCGACGCGTTGTGAGCTTGTAGATATAAAATAGGGCTAAAGTGGTTAAAGGTAGGGTAAGTGATTTTCTTTGGTTAAAATAAGTGTTAAATAGCTCTATATTCTGATAGTACTCATTGCTATAGAGTGTTTGTTCAGTAACAGGAGTCTCCTTGTCTCTCCAGCTCTTTATAAAACAGAAAATGCATTTTCGTTTCAGTTTCATTTCCAATTTTATCCAATCAGGATAGAGAAATCAATCAGGATACAGATTAAACAAGTGAAATTGGAAGTGATGACACTAAGAAATGAGCAGGCAAAATTGGAACTGGAACACTAGAAAAATGAAGCTTAAAAATGGGTACTTTCTCCTGATTGGCTGAGATTTTGACACCTACCGGAAAATGTATTTTCTGTTTATTAAAGAGCAGGAGAGATGGGGAGACTCCTGTTACTGAACAAACACTCTATAGCAATGATTACTATCAGAATATAGTGCTTTAACCTTTTAACAAAATAGTTTTTGTTTTAACACAAAAATATCACTTACCCTACCTTTAATATATGTTTTATAATGTAATATATTTATATCTGCAAAGTAACTAGTAACTAAAGTTTTCAAATAATTGTAGTGCTTGAGTAAATGTACTTAGTTACTTTACACCACTGACGTTAATAAGAGCATCTGCTTTCTCTACCTTCCAACCGCAAAGTAACTACCGCACGCCACTCACTGGTGGCTTGTATGAGCCGACAAGAATCACAGGCATCGATTCACCATATTGCCATGGCGATGAATGGCGGTACGCCTTTCGTGTCCTTCATAGTCAAGTCACGTCTATTTTATGCAAATGCCATCAAATACTATCAAACAGATATGACATCCAATACATTATCTGCAAGTAATGTCCCAAAACCTCCCTATCAACCAATAGTAATGAGCCTCAACACCTCCCATAAACCAATAGCTAATAATGGACCTCGACTACTTGGTAAGCCAATCGTAATGGACCTCGACGGGCCCACCATGGGCCAATAGTAATGGACCCTGACAGGTAATCATCTAATGGTAATGTAGGATGACCAGGCTGTCTGACCAACGAGCTGTGGGAGACGGTGAATTGCATGGCATCACTTGCCTTAACCCTTTAAGACCGGGAACGAATCTGTGTCATTTTTTATTTTAACCACTGACTTTAACCATTATTTTATACTTTGGCTATTCAAAAATAGCAGATATACAAGTAAAATATCTGCTGTAGATATTGTATTTTTTTGAAAAATCTTTTTTGTGCAAATCTTTGAATATATATGTTTATAATATGTTTATAATGTTTTTAAACATTTGTAACTCAAATCTTTGTTTCTGGGGATTCTACAAATGTCTTCTAAATCCTAACAGTTTTGTTCCCCAGTTTTTTGCTATAATCCAATCAGTGGTTCTCAAACTTTTTCATGTCAAGGACGCCCAAAATGATATGTATTTTACCCCCATCTCAAAATATTTAGTTCCAGGGACCCCCAGAAGCAAAGATTTGAGTAAAAAATGTTCGCTTTAAAAGTATACATATTCAAAGATTTGCACAAACTTTCACAATTTTTCAAAAATAGCAGATCTACAAGCACATAGCGCGGCATGTGCATGAGCTTGTATATCTGCTATTTTTGAATAGCCAAAGTATTAAATAATGGTTCAAGAGGTTACACAGATGCGTTCCCGGTCTTAATGGGTTAAGTAATGTCTGAAGAGGCATAAAAGTGATGGTTAAAAGCGAGCGATATCAAACCTTCCCCCTTTTTTGTTAGATGTACAGTAATGTATTACAGAGCGGAGTCCCTCAGGGCTCTATACTTGTGGGTTTTTTTCTGCTTTCGCTCTACATTAAATAACTTCGCCGAAAGTAGCCGATCCCCTGGACGTGTCATAAAAAGGCGAACATAATGGTGAAAATAGACGCTCGCGAAAATAGCAGATTTACAAGCTAACAACATCCCAATGCAATGCTATGTGAGCTTGTAGATTGGCAATTTTCTTTGGAAAGATTTGGTGTAGAGGGAAACAAAAAAGAGTGGACCAAGTATAAACCTCTGGGGGACTCCGGTCAACTACGTACATATTATGGTTTAAGTTGTTAAATAAGAGCTGCCTAAAAACTGCACCCATTTGTTCTGTTCGTTGCTTTGAGACTTGACACAAATTGCGCCAAACTCTCGACCCTTGATAAGCAGGGATCTAAACAACTCTCTTTGTGGTAAATGCCAATTTGTTTGTCATTTTGGGTGACTAATGAATCATCAAGTTGAGAAGAGAAAAACAAATGAATCGCAAATTGGGGTAGATACTTTATTAGTAATGTTATAATGTCAGTCCACCGTACCGGAGTCATTCGTCATTGTCATTCGTCATTGACTCACAGGCTGGTCAGATGGAAAATGACTAGTGAATCATCAAGTTTATTTTTTTCCTTGACATGAAAAACTTTGAGAACAGTCACTTCTGTACATACAGTATGTATTCTTTATTCCCATTAGCTTCCGCTGCCGCACTCACTGTAGTCTTCCTGGGGTTCACACAAAACAAAAGAACATAAAAACAACACCCGATGTGTCGTGTATGTCGGTTGGAAACCTCCAAAGTCCAAAACTGTTACTTTTCGGATCTTCTTCTTTTGACGTTTTTGTGTAACACTGTAGTATGATCAAGTAGGTCGTTAACAGTGGTGTAAAGTAACTAAGTACATTTACTGAAGTACTGTACTTAAGTACAATTTTTAGGTATGTTTTACTGTACTGGAGTATTTCAAATGTTCAATACTTTTACTTCTACTCCACTACACCTCAAAGGCAAATATTGTACTTTTACTCCACTACAACTATTTGAAAGGTTTAGTTAATAGTTACTTTGAAGATTTAGATTGAGATATGAGAGGTTTCTGCCCGACGACAGCGGCGATATACAAACAAATGACAACTGTTTGCGTCCCTGATTGATAGTCCTTCAGCTCAGTCCTCAGACTGAACACACATTGCCATCTGTTAGCTTGCTAGCTCCACAACCTTGACATGCTAATCACAGTGGATGCTAATAGTGACATGTCATGACCGTCAGTCAGCCTCTTAATTACCCAGCCTGTCACATTAGCCAGGCCTAATTGATCGTTGTGATTGGTGTAATGGCCGGCAGTATAGTGGTTTAATTGGAAACCTTTATTGGATAAGTGAAGAATGTGTATAAAATACATGTTTTGTCATGATGACACTGTTTATAAAATCATATTATTATACTGTCTAATATACAATTATAATTATCTGTTAGCGAGTATAGTGGAGTTTCCGCAGTGCACAGTAAAATCCTCAGTCTTGATTTATCCATTTGTAATGCTATTACTGAGAATATACAAAGGTGACCAAATGGAGCTATAAGGGTTCATTTGGTCACATTTGTACACTTTCAGAATGAATATAACCTTTTGGATTTTACAGGGGGGGGGGGGTTAATGTTGTGTTCTGACTCCCCTGTGGGTATGACTGTCACGATCATGAACTTTAAGTTGACGATTGTCATACAAATAATTGTCATTAACGATTTATTTGCGTTCATTTAATTGCGAACATAATGAATAAACATGACATTTCTGTTTGCCTTTTAGGCATTGTAAACAACAATTGCACAGGGAGGATATGACAAATGTCTTCAATGTACAAATAAATGACAATCACAGGTACCAATAATCAAGACAATGTACTATGGCCAAAACACGCCAT